>NC_072473.1:40033181-40237421 GCF_027574615.1 Eptesicus fuscus | reverse complement strand
CTAAATCAAAAGCTGGATACTACTGCAGCAGAGGTGTAAAAGTCCTTCAAACCCCTTATATTTCAGCGCAACGGGTAGAAATACAAGCTCTTATCTATGCCTCGACATATTTTGCTACAGAGCCCATTAACCTATATAGTGATAGTGCCTATGTGGTAAGTATGGCCAAAATTATTGAAACAGCTACTATAGGGCACACTAATTCAGAGTAACTCTTTCATTTATTTTTCAACCTTCAAAAAGTCATTAGAGAAAGACAATTTCCCTGTTTTATCGGTCATATCCAATCTCATTCAGGTCTCCCTGGTCCATTAGCTATAGGCAATGATGCTACAGATCACCTCCTTGGTGTAATGCAAGAGGCTACCCCATTTTCTCTTGCCCAGTCCTCCCATGCTTTGCATCATCAAAATATTTCTGCCTTACGCAAACAATTCCGTATTTCTCGGGAGCAAGCTCATCAAATTGTTAAGCAGTGCTCTCAGTGTGTAATTCATTGCCCTGTACAATCATTGGGGGTTAATCCTAGGGGTCTTAAACCTAATCAAATTTGGCAAATGGATGTCACCCACATACCAGAATTTGGTAAGCATATATGGGTGCATGTTAATGTAAATACCTGCTCCCACTTTATTTTGTGACTCCCCAAACGGGAGAGAGTGCCAAGCATGTCATTAATCATTGCCTAGCTGCCTTTGCGGTACTAGGTCCTCCCTTAGAGCTAAAGACAGACAATGGACCAGCATACACTAGTTCTGCTTTTCAACATTTTTGTCAGCAATATCAAGTTTGTCATAAAACTGGTATCCCTTACAACCCTCAAGGTCAAGCAATAGTGGAAAGAGCAGATCGTACCCTTAAAATGCAATTACTAAAACAGAAAGGGGGAGATGGATGTTATGTGTCACCTCAAAACAAACTCAGTCATGTTCTTTATACTTTAAATTTTTTGAATTGCGACGCAGAGGTTCATACAGCAGTCGAAAGGCATCGGGCCTCCTGTACAATAGCATCTGCGGGGTTAGCCTGATGGAAGGATGCACAAACTGGACAATGGTTTGGACCAGACCCAGTAATGATGTGGGGAAGAGGTTGTGTTTGTATCTTTCCAGAAGGAGCTGCGCAGCCAATTTGGGTGCCAGAGCGTTATGTGCAATCACCACAATGGACCCAGAGAAGTTCCTTGTCCCATCGTTCAAAAGACTGAAAGTTGACCCCGATGACAGCAAAGTGGAAAAGGAAGATGACGAAGACTACACAAGAGACCGAGGTGCCAACATGGGTTCAGCTGAAGACGTTAACAACTGAGGCCCAGCAGATGGCAAGAAAAGCAGGAAGTAGAAACTACTCCCTCAACCATGTTTCTGGCCATGCTAGCATTGGTTAGCTGCCAGTCTTCTGCAAACTCTTTCACAGCCAAGTCTGAAGACTCTTGAGTAAATCAGCAAAAGAAACTTTCATTTAGTAGGAAAATGTTACTGTAGTTTGATTTCATTATTGTTGTGCTGCATTGGCATTATTGTTGTGCTGCATTGGCATTATTGTTATGTTGCATTGGCATTATTGTTGTATTGCATTGGCATTGTTTTATTTAGCCATGTCTGGGTTTTGCATTTTCATTGTTTTGTAATTGGGTTTTGCATTGGCATTGCTTTGTTCATGTTTTAAAAGTCAGAAATTTGTTCTTGATGTTTAAATTTTACTTCCGTTATTAGTAGCTTAAATTCAAAAGAAAGGGTGAGATGTAGGGTGCAGTTATAGGGTTAAGCCACAGACTGACCTGCTGGCAAAGTCACAAACAAGTCCCAGCTTGATCTTGTGACTGCTCCCTAGATCTTTCCTGGGTAGCTAGTGGGCTGTGGGAGGGGTAGCAAGTGCTGCCAAAACAAGTGAAACTTACAAGAACATTGTCAATTGCCTTGTTTGTCCCTGGCAATAAATAAAGCCTCAGCTTTGCAGTCTGGATCTGTCTGTGGCCTCAGCAAGGCACAGAAGATCCACCTAGACCCAGCTTTTCCTCTTTGTCTATCATTTCTCCATCCTTCACCACCTCCCTCAGGCTCGCCGAACCCTTGGCTGTGCTGGCGTGGCACAGTGAAGTTTTGATGTGATAAATTCCCTGCTCCTACTCTTCTGTAATCTCTGTCTCCCGCCTCTCCTAACTCCGTCCAGTCCCCAGGCAACCACTGATTTCTGTCAATATGCATTAGCTAGCATTTTCTGGAATTTCACATAAATTCAATCAAAGAGTACATACTCATTTTTTTCTGGTCCTCAGCATACTGAGATCCATTAATGTAGCATGTATCAGAAGTTCATTCCCTTTTACTGCTACAAGTATTCCATTATATGGAAATACCACAATTTGTTTATCCATTTGTGTGTTGGACATTAGAGATGATTCATTATTTGTTATTACAAATATCGCTTCTTCTCTGAACATTAATATAGAAGCCTCTGTTTGTACATAGGTTTTCCTTCCTCTTGGGTAAATTCCTAGCACTAAGAATGTTTGGATCATATGATATGCTTAATAGTTTAAGAATCTCCCTGCTATGATATTAATGTTTGTTTCCCCCATGAATTCATATTTTGAAACCGTAATGCCCAAAGTGTTGGTATTAGGAGGTGGGGCCTTTGGGAAGTGATTAGGTCATGATAGGGAAGCCCTTAGGAATGCCATTAATAGCCTTGTAAAAGAGGCCCTAGAGAACTAGCTCACCCCTCCACCAGGTGAGAACACAATGAGAAGGCACCTGGTACCAACCAAGAAGAAGGCCTTCACCAAACCATGACCATGCTAGCTCTTTTATATTGGACTTTTTGGCCTTCAGAACTGTGGGAAATACATTTCTGTTATCAGCCACCCAGTCTGTGTTATTTTGTTTGTAGCAGCCTGAATGGACAAATCACTATACATTTTTCTAATGCACTTGTACCATTTGACATCCCCACCAGCAGTTTATCCAAGTTCTAGTTCCTCCATATCCTTGACAGCACGATTATTTTAAAATTTTAGTTTTTCAAATTATCACACTGTAAAATGTAGGTTTTATACTTTTTGCATAAAGTTATATGAAGTTTAACAAATATATAGATTAGTGTAACCATCACCATAATCAAGGTATGGAACTATTCCATTACAACTACCTTAGCCCCAAATCTTGGCCACCACTGATCGATTCCCCATAAGTATGTTATTTTGAGAATATATATAAGAGAAATTATGTATACCTTGTGATCTGTCCAAGTTGTCTCATGCAGCAATAAATAGGTCATTCAATTTAAATGTATGACTATACCATGGTTTGTTTTAGTTTCATTTTTATTAAATGTTATTTTTCTTTTCTTTTCCCTTTTTAAAAAATCTTTATTCCTGAAAGTATCACAGATGTCCATCTTTTTTCCCCCATTGTCCCCCTCAACCCAACCTCGTTCCCACCCCACCCCAGGCCTTTGCCACCCTACTGTCTGTGTCCATAGGTAACGCACATATACATGTAAAATCTTTGTTTAATCTCTTCCAACCCAGCCCCCGCACCTCTCTTCCCTCTGAGTAAATGTTATTTTCCAATTATAGTTTACATTCAATGTTATTTTGTATTAATTTCAGGCATACAGAATGGTGGTTAGGCAATCATATACTTTACAAAGTGGTCCCCATATATTTCCACCACACAACTGGCACCAAACGTAGTTATTACAATATTGTTGACTATATTCCCTATGCTGTACTTTACTTCCCCATGACTTTTTTGCTACTACCCACCTGTATGTCTCAATCCCTCGCCTTTTCTACCCAGTCCCCCAAACCCCCTACCACCTGGCAACCATCAGTCTGTTCTCTATATCTATGAATCTGTTTCAGTTTTGTTTGTTTGTTTATATTGTTATTTAGATTCCACATAAAAATGAAATCATATGGCATTATCTTTCTCTGACTGTCTTATTTCACTTAGCACAATACCCTCTAGGGACATCCATGCTGTCGCAAATACTATAATTTCTTTTTTTTTTTTTAATGACTGAGTGGCACTCCATTGTATAATGTATCATATATTTTATATATTTTTTCTTTATTGATTAAGGTATTACATATGTATCCTTATCCCCCCACTGCCCTCCCACCCCCCACTCATGCCCTCAACCCCTGTTGTCTGTGTCCCTTGGTTAGGCTTACATGCATGCATACAAGTCCTTTGGTTGATCTCTCCCTCTTACCCCCACCCTCCACTACCTTCCCTCTGAGGTTTGACGGTCTGATCGATGCTTGGATTTAAAAGATACGATACAACATAAACTGATGTATCATATCTTTTAAATCCACTCATCTACTGATGGGCACTTGGGTTGCTTTTATATCTTACCTATGGTAAATAATACTGCAGTAAACTCAGGGGTGTGTATATTCTTTCAAATTAGTGTTTTGGGTTTCTTTGGACATATACACACATGTGGAATTGCTGGGCTGGTCATTTTGAGGTACCTTCATACTATTTTCTATAGTCACTGCAACGGTCTGCATTCCCAGCAACAATACACTAGGATTCCCTTTTCTCCCATCCTCACCATCACTTATAATTTATTGACGTATTGACGATAGCCATTCTGACAAGTGTGAGTTGATATCTCATTGTGATTTTAATTTGCATTTCTCTGATGATTAGTGACGTTGAGCATTTTTTCATTTGTCTATCAATCATAAATATGTCCTCTTTGGAGAATTGTCTATTCAGATCCTCTGCCATATTTTTAATTGGATTTTTGGTTTGTTTCATGTTGAGCTGTATGAGTTTTTTATAAATTTTGTATATTAACACCTTATAGGGTGTATCACTGGCAAATATTTCATCCATTAAGAAGGCTGTCTTTTTGTTTTGTTAAATTTTTCCTTTGCTGTGCCAGAACTTTTTAGTTTGAAGTAGTCCCATTTGTTTATTTTTCTATCATTTTTCTCACCCAATAATTCATATCAGGAAAAAAAATTCTGAGAAAACTATAACAGATTATACTCTCTATGTAGGCTTACAAAAGATTTATGTTTTAGAGTCTTACATTCAACTTTTTAATCCATTTTGAATTTATTCTTTTTTTCATTCTTATTTATGGTTTTAGAAGATGATCTAGTTTCATTTTTTTAGCTATCTGTCCAGTTTTATCCATGCCATATATTGAATAAACTGTATTTACCCCATTGTACATTCTGGCCTACTTTCATATATTAATTGACCACATAGGCACGGATTTATTTCTGGGCTCTCTATATACTTTCACTGATCTATAGATTTGTTATTATGCCAGCACCATGCTGCTTTGTTCACCACATAGCCATCAAATGTAGTTTGATACCAGGTAGCATGATAACTCCAACTTTGTTCTTATTTCTCAAGATTGCTGTGGCTATTCTGAAAGTTTAGTGATACCATATAAGTATTTGGATTATTTGTTTTAGCTCTCTGAAAAACACCACTTGCATTTTGATAAGAATTGCATTGAATCTACAGATTGCCTTGCCTATTGCCATTTTAATGATGTTAATTCTTCCTATCCATGAGCATGGTCTATCTTCCATTTATTTCTATCTTCTTCGATATCTTTCTTCAGTGTGTTATAGTTTTTTGAGTACAGGTCTTTTACCTCCTAGGTTAAATTTATTCCTAGCCATATTCTTTTTTTTATGCAGTTGTAAATGGAATTGTTTCTCTTTGTGGTAGTTTATAATTGTATAAAAATGCAACTGATTTATAGATATTTATTTTTATCCTGCTGTTTTACTGAATTTATTTATCTGTTCTAGTAGGTTTTTGGTGAAATCTTTAAGATATCATGCCGCCCTGGGAGGCTTGGCTCAGTGCATAGAGTGTTGGCCTGCAGACTGGGGGCCCACGGGTTCGATTCTGGTCAAGGACATGTGCCTGGGTTGTGGGCTCGGTTCCCAGTGGGGGGCGTGCAGGAGGCAGCCAATCGATGAATCTCTCTCATCATTGATGTTTCTCTCTCCCTCTCCCTCTCACTCTCTGAAATCAATAAAAATATATATTTAAAAAAAAGATATAATGCCATCTGCAAATAATGACAATTTTACCTTTTTCTTTCCAACTTAGATGCCTTTTATTTTTTTCTTCTTGTTCGATTCCTGTGCCTAGGACTTCCAGCACTATGTTGCATAAGAGTGCTAAAAGTGGACATCCCTATCTTGTTCCTGACCTTAATGGGAAAGCTTTTAGTTCTTCCCCATTGAACATGATGTTAGCTGAGGGTTTGTCATATAAGTCCTTTATTATGTTAAGTTATGCTCCCTCTATTCACATTTTGCTGATAGGTTTGATCATAAATGGGTGCTGTATTTTGTCAAATGCTTTTTCTGTACCTCTTGATATGATCATCTGATTTTTATCTTTCATTTTGTTTATTTGATGTATCATGTTCATTGATTTGCTGCTATTGAGCCAACCTTGTGTCCCACAGATAAATCCCACTTGGTCATGGTGTATAATTTTTTTAATGCATTGCTGAACTTGGTTTGCTAATACTTTGTTGAGAATTTTTGAATCCATATTTTCAGGGATATTGGCCAATCGTTTTCTTTGTAGTGTCTTTATCTGTTTTGGATCAAGATAAGGCTCGTTTGGTAAAATCACCTTGGAAGTATTTTTTTTTCCTTTTGAATTTTTGGACTAGTTTGAGATTGATAGGTGTTGGTTCTTCCTTGGATGTTTTGTAAAAGTCGCCTCTGAAGACCTCAGGTCCAGGACTTTTGTTGGTTGGTAGTTTGTTTCTATTAGTGCTTTGATTTTGTTGGTTATATTCAGTCTGTTTAGATTGTCTGTTTCTCCTTGATTCAATCTAAGAAGATTGTATGTTTCTAGGAATTTATGTATTTCTTAAATTGTCCATTTTGTTGGCATGTAGTTGTTCATAATATTTTCTTATAATTCTTTGTATTTCTGTGGTGTCTGCTATTACTTTATTTCTGATTTTATTTACTGGGACATCTCTCTTTTTCTGATGAGTCTGGTTAAACTTTTCTCAATCTTATTTATCTCTTAAAGAGCAAATTCTTGGATTCATTGTTCTTTGGTATTTTTTGGACTGTATTTTCTTTCTGCTGTGACCTTTATCATCTCCTTGCTCCGGTTCACTTTGGGTTTATTATTTCTTCCCCCCCCCCCCCCCCCCCCCCCCCCCGTTTTTTCAGATGTAACTTTAGATTGTTTAGTTGAAATTTTTCTTATTTCTTAAGGTAGGCCTGTAGTGCTATGAATTTCCCTTTTAGGACTGGTTTTGCTGTATCCTATAGATTTTTTGTTGTGTTATTTTTTACACTTGTGTCAATGTAACTTTTGATTTTTTTTTTTCCTTGTGGCCTAACATGTGGTCTATGTAAGACATTATTTTATGTGCACTTGAAAAGAATATATAATCTGCTGCTTTGGCATGAAATGTTCTTAAAATATCAATTAAATCAATCTGGTCTAGTGTGTCATTTAAGGCCACTCATTCCTTCTTGATGTTGACCCTGGAAGATCTATTTAGTGATGTCAATAGAATGTTAAAGTCCCCTAATATGCGTATATTACTGTTGATCTCTTCCTTTATGTCCATCAAGATTTGCTTTATATATTTAGGTGGTCCTATGTTGGGTGCATACATATTTACAAGGATTATAATATCTTGTTTCATTCATCCCTTTATCAACAGGTAGTGTTTTTTGTCCATTATTATAGCATTTGTTGTAAAGTCTGTTTTGTCATATTGCAACCCAAACTTATTTTACATTTCCATTTGCATGAAATATCTCTTTCCACCCATTTACCTTCAGTATCTATGTGCCTTTCAATCTGAAGTGAGTTTCTTATAGACTGTATAAGTATTGACAGTGTTTTCTTATCCATACCCTATGTCTTTGAGGGAACATTTAATCCATTTACCATACTTTCCTCTGGCATATAAGACAACTTTTTAACCCAGGAAAATCTTCTCAAAAGTCGGGAGGTTATGAACTCTAGCTTTTTTTCATGCCTGGGAAGCTCTTTATTTCTCCTTCCATTTTTCAATAAGAGCCTTACTGGGTAGCACAGTCTTGGTTATAGGTCCTTGCTTTTCATTATTTTGAATATTTCATACCTATTCTTTCTCCCTGAAATGTTTCTGTTGAGAAATCTGCTGATAGTCTTATGGGAGCTGCTCTGTAGATAATTGTCTTTTTCTTGCTGCTTTGAAGATTCTCTCCTTGTTTTTAAACTTTGCCATTTTATTATGATGTATCTTGATGTTGGCCACTTTGGTTTCATCTCCTTTGGGACTCTCTGTGCCCCTGGACTTGTGTATCTATTTCCTTCAGCAGGTTAAGAAAGCTTTTAGTCATTGTTTCTTGAAATAGATTCTCAATTCTTTGCTTTCTCTCTTCCCATTCTGGTACCCCTATGATGCAGATATTGTCATGCTTGATGTTGTCTCAGAGGTCCTTTAAACTATCCTTATTTTTTTTTTTTAATCTTATTTCTTTTTGCTGCTTTGATGGGGTATTTTCTGCTACCTTGTCTTCAAAATCACTGATTCATATAATCTGCCTTTGATTCTTTCTAGTGTATTTTTCATTTCAGATATTGAATTCTTCCTTTCTGACTGGTTCTTTTTAATTGTTTTTTTATGGTCTTTTTAATGCTTACTATCTCTTTGTTCACTTCCATTCTTTCCTTAAGTTCCTTGAGCATCTTTATAGCCATTGCCTTGAGCTCTGTATCTGGAAAGTTAATTGCCTCCATTTCATTTAGTTCTTTTTCTGGGTATTGCTGGGAGCCAATTCCAGCATATCATAATTACAAGAGTTTTATCAAAAGGTTGACGAAACTTGGGGGCTCAATAAGGGCTGAGTCACATATGTAATTACCTGTTGGAGTGGCTAATAGGCACCTCCCCCAAACCTGAATAGGATGATTGCTTGCTGCCAGACAGCTCAGGGCATCTTAATCTACATGTTATTGCCTCCTGTTGGCCAAACACCTGAATAGCTGTAGTCTATTCCCCAATCTGACAATGCTTCTGTAAACCCTACCCTTTGAAGTTTATGTCTCCACCTTGCCTTAGGACAAATTGTGTTAATAAAAAGCATGTGGTCCTGAGACAAGGAGATCCTTTAGCTCCTTTAGCTGAAGCTCCTGTGACCCCCAATGCCTTTCATAACTATCTTTCATCCTTGGACTCCTACTTAATCTACCCATAGCCTTTCTACAGATTGCTGAACCCTTGGTAATGCTGGGACAAGAACCCTGGCAGGTATTTCTCCTATTTGGCATTCAGGGCATGTTTCTTGGTCTCCACATTTTGCCTGCCTCTCTCTGTTTCTGTGTATTAGGTAGATCTGCTACATCTCCTATTTCTGATATGGTGGACTTATATAATAGGTGTTCTGTGGGTCTCACCAGTGCAGTCTCCCTGATCACTTCAATTAGGTGCTCCAGGAGTTTGTCATGTGTTGCTTATGTGAGCCCTACAGTTGTAGTTGCATCTTGATTGCCATTGGCCTGTCAGGTTGGCTGGCTGTGAGAACTGACCCAAATCACAGTGTATAAGCTGCTTTGTGAGCACTGACCACATGAAGTACAATTTGCCTTAGCAGAGTCTCTCTACCATGATCTCTCTTTGAGTATGCTGCTGGTGGAGCCAATTGGGTTGTGCTCTAATGTGGTCTGAAAGCCATCACTTGGCATGATTTTGATTTTTAGGGGCCTCTTGGGAGGGACTCTGGTGCAAGTCAATGTCAGAAGCTGCCATTGGGCTACGTGTTAGCGGCTATAAAGTGATCCACATTTTGTGGCTGCCTCTCCTGGGTCTGGATCGGCTTGGGAAGTGCCAAACTGCATACCAAGACTGACTCCCACCAGTACTAAGCCTGGGGAAGGTTCAGCAAAAGTTCCCTGTGATTTGCCTCCACCTCATGGCTGGCTGTTAGGCTCAGTCACTTAAAAAGCCTCTGGCAATATGTGAGTTGCATGAAGTAGGTTATCGGTGAGTCACCAGGTAGGGGCGAGTGTTGTTCACAAACTTGATAGAAATTCAAACTTAGTGCCAGTGCTAGGTCTGAGGACACTGCAAAATCTCAGGGTACACCAAGGCCAACTCCCACCTCCCTGGGGCCCATGGACCTTTGAGATGGGGAGTCATTAGTTTGAAGCCTGTAGAGTTCATATAGCTAAAACAAAGTAACATTTGTCTGTATGGAGGGACGTGGGGGAGGGGCTCTGCACGGGAAGTATGGCATCAGTTGGTGTGTGTGGGGGAGAAAAATGGCTCACTCTAGAACCACAAAGCTCAGTCTTTCCTTGTGCATCTCTGACACCCAGAGTCTGCCAGGACCACCTCGAGAGCCTTCCAAGAAAACTGCACCAGAGGCCCCAAATGGTCCCAGCTAACTGATTCCTCCACAGAGTGTGAGCTTCATGGGGCAGGGCCACAGGGAATCAGTAGGATGAGCCTAATGGATTGCTCAAGTCTGATGATGTGTGGAAAGCAATGCTTAACCAAGCAAAAATGGCATCTGTGGGCAGTGTTAGAGAAGGACTAGGCACAGTAACATTGGCTGCTGTCCTTCTAGCTTTCTCCTCAAAACCACATAATCTAGTGTCTCCCTTTATGACTTCATTCTGCTCTGAGTTGCTGTCTCTCTGCCAGAGCCCGGGGTGAATGGCCAGAAATGAGATTTTGCTTGCTGACCTTTAAGAGGACACCTCAGTTTCTAGCCATCTCCTGTCTCACCCTGACAGACAGAATCCTTGCTTATATCCACAGACAGATTTTATGTGAGCTCCTCTTCCTGGCACTGGTGCTGCAGGCTGGGGAACTCGGTATGGAGTTGAGACCTCTGGCTCCAAAGTGAGGCCTTTTGCAGCTGAGACATCACTCTGGATTCTCCACTGCTGTACATGGGAGTGGGGCCAGCAATTTTTGTCTTTGCCCTTTATACCAGTTTGGACATGGCTTCTTCTGTGAATCCTTGGTCATAAGATGTTTGTTCAGCTAGTGTTCAGTTGATTATTCAGGTTGATTGTTTTACAATTTAGTTGAAATTCCACTTTGGTCCTGGGTAGAGGTGAATGTAACTTCCCCCTACTCTGCCACCACTTTGCATCCTCTTGTATTTCCATTTTCTAACTCCTCCCTACTGCAACAAACATCACCAACTGACTTAGAGGTTACCCCTATATACAGAAGCTGAAGGAAGGGTAAAAATTCAGTTGGGTCCACTGATTACGGAACAGAACAGTCTAACAGAACTCTTAGCACTGATACAAAAGTTCTATATTTGTGCTGTACATACTGCTGTACCCACTATTCACGTGCAACTATTGAGCATTTCCAAGGTGGTTATTGAGACGGAGAGAATAAATTTTCAACTTTATTTGCTTTTTATTAATTTACATAGTTACATATGACTAGTAGATACCATATTACAGGTCTCCACAAAGGGAGATTCTTCTGCTGGTGGACCATTCTCAAACATATGCCTTCACCAAAACACGCTTTATGTGACTGTTTGGAAATTTTTAATTCACTTAGAGCGACAGGTTCAGCATAAAATTCCACATACTTCAGATGTGCTTATCAAAACAATTAGTTGCTTGTAGCTTCTTATTTTTACCATTTTCCCTTTTTTATTTTAAAATAATTGACCGGTAACACCAATGTAATGCAGTGCGCTTAAGTGATGAATACTTCTGAGAGAATTAAGGATCTTTAAGATATTCGAATCATAGCATTAATTTGCCCAGATTGTTTCCATCCTCTCCACTGTTATATTACCTTTCTCACAGGCCTTAAACCAAATTTGATAGTTGAATTTTTCTACAATATGGAGTGAATTCATGCTTTAGTATCTAAACCAGGGAGATAATCACAACAATTGATGTGGAAAATGTGTTCACAGTCTAAACCAAACTTTCACCTGAATTGTTAGAACAAATGAATCCCAAAGAGTCTTCATATATCAATTTGCTATTTATTTTCTAAATAAGAGGTAAATTTCAGTTCTCTTGCCTACTAAAAAAATGCTGCCTAACTTTAGAACACGATGCACAGACAAATAGTCCTCTGCTCCTGATATATTTATTTATAAAATCTTTATTGTTGTGAGTATTACAGATGTCCCCACTTTTCCCCCGATTGCCCCACTCCACCTGGTTCGAGCCCTGTCCTAGGCCTTCACCACCATATTGTCTGTGTCCCTAGGTAATGCATATATGGCATACTGGTTCTTTGGTTAATCTCTTCCCACCCCCACCCCTTCCCTCTGAGATTTGTCAGTCTATTCCATGTTTCCATGACTCTGGTTCTATTTCATTTATCAGATTATTTTGTTCATTAGTTTCCTTGTTCATTTATTTTAATTTTTAGATTCAATTGTTTTTAGATATGTATTTATTGTGCTTTTATTGTTCATATTTTTTATCTTTTTCCCCTTGTTCTTCTTCTTCCCCTTGTCGCCCTTGTTCTTGTTCTTCTTGTTCTTCTTGTTCTTCTTGTTCTTGTTCTTCTTGTTCTTGTTCTTCTTCTTGTTCTTCTTCTCCTCCTTCTCCTCCTCCTCCTTCCTCCTCCTCCTCTTCTTCCTCCACCACCTTCTTCTTCTTCTTCTTCTTCTTCTTCTTCTTCTTCTTCTTCTTCTTCAAGAATACCCTTCAACATTTCATGTAATACTGGTTTGGTGATGATGAACTCCTTTAGCTTTTTCTTATCTGTGAAGCTCTTTATCAGATCTTCAATTCTAAATGATAGCTTTTCTGGGTAAAGTAATCTTGGTTGTAGGTTCTTGCTATTCATCACTTTGAATATTCCTTGCCACTCCCTTCTGGCAAATAAAGTTTCTGTTGTGAAATCAGCTGACATATGTACTGGCTTACCATTGTGGGCAACTAAGTGCTTTTCTCTTGCTGCTTTTAAGATTCTCTCTTTGTCTTTAAACTTTGGCAGTTTCATTATGATGTGTCTTGGTGTGGGTGTCTTAGAGTTCCTATTGATTGGCACTCTCTGGGATTCATGGATTTCTAAGTCTATTTCTTTCAACAGGTAGGGGAAGTTTTCTGTCATTATTTCTTCAAATAAGTTTCAATATCTTGCTCTCTCTCTTCTCCTTCTGGCATCCCTGTAATGTGAATGTTCATATGCTTGAAGTCCCAGAAGCTTCTTACACTATCTTCACATTTGTGGTCCTTTGATTGAGTGATTTTTTTAACCCTGTCCACTAATTCACTGATTTGATCCTCAGCTTCCCCTAATCTACTGGGTATTCCTTCCAGTGTGTTATTTGTGCTATGTCATTCCTCATTTCTGTTTACAGAGTTACTGTATCTTTTCACATATTGTTGAGAATCTTTACCATCATTACTCTGAACTCTATATCCGATAAATTTCTATCTCCATGTCATTGATCTATTCTTCCAGAGAATTCTCTTCTCCTTTCATTTGGGGGTTGTTCCTTTGTCTCCTCATTTTGGTTGCCTATTTGGGTTTGTGACTGTGTATTAGGTAGTTCTGCTATGCCTCTCAATCTCTAGTGCAGGACAGTGTCAAATGCTGTTTCTGATTAATTAGATCAGGCAAAGAATCAAAGCCTCCAAAGACCGCCTCTGCCTATAGACTGATAGGATTCCATCTTGAACTGCCCTCAGGCAATCACCCACAGGTGTGGTGAGATTTTTTCAACATGGTGGAGCAATTTCTTCTGCCTGGAGGCTAATTGTTATTCTCATTCTCTTAATGGGCTTCAGAAACTCTGCACTGCATGGCAAGGTGTTTTTTAAGAGGGTGAGTCAACTGTCTTCCCCTCAGGCAAAGCTGCCTGTACACTAAATGTCTGCATGAGAAAGATGACCTCCACAGTGCACTGGAATGACTCAATACAGGAAACTGGGGTGTCTGCCTTCTGAGCTTTAATCCCAGATCCCCCAATCCTGGCTTCTGCTCACAGAGCTCCAGTACACTCTGCCCTCCCTCTGCCAGAGCACAGGCTGAGTGGCTTCACCGGGAATTTTGTACATTGGCCCTTTAAGATGGTGCCTGAATTTCCAGCCATCTCTCCCTGGCCAACAGCAACCAGCTACTTTTCACAGCCAGATGTTATGCGGGTACCCTTCTCAGTTCTGTTGCTCTCTGCTGGCAAGGGGGGGGAAGCTTGGGGATTAGACCCCAGAGTTCTCAGTGGAAACCCCCCACAGTTGAGATATCTCTCTAGAACTTCAGTTGCTGTCTGTGGGAACCTGGCCAGCCCTTTTGTGCCTCCAACCCTCCTACCAATCTCTATGTGGTCTCCACTTTCTGTCCTTGGTCATTAGGTCTCTCTCTGGAGAGACTTCTATTAATTATTCAGGAAGTTTTTTTTTCCTGTATTTTTCCTGTATTTCCTGTATTTGTAATTCCAGTTTGGTCCTGGGAGCATGTCGGTGCAGCATCCAATCACTTTGCTGCCATTTTTAATGTCTAGACTGGATCCTTTTAATTGGAAGAACTTCTCTTCAAAAAGTCTCTGATACAGTTTCAGCAGAAACTCACATCTGTGCCTGAACCTCTCTCCCATTCAGTCCATGCAGCAGATGACATGAAGAAATTCCAGTGAATTCCTGTCTATCTTCAGATTTGTGGATCCTTTTTTCTTTTTGCTCTTTTGATGGGGTGTTTTTTGCTTCCTCATATTCCAAATCATTGATTTGATTTTCAGAAGCCTCTAGTCTACCTTTGAATCTATGTAAATTATTCTTTATTTCAGTTAGTATATGCTTAATTTCTGACTGGCTTTTTTTCATGTCTTTGACATTCTCCCTACCATTCTTGTAAGTCTTACTAAGTCCCTTGAAGCTCTCATTAAGATCCTTGAGCATTCTTATAACCATTGTTTTGAACTTGTGTTTACTTCCATTTCATTTCATTCTTTTTCTGGAGATTTCTTCTGTTCTTCCCACTAAAATGTTTCTTTGTCTCCACATTTTTCTTCTTCTCTGTGTTTGTCCCTACATATTAAGTAGAGCTGCTGCTTCTCCTGGAATTGGTAGAGAGGCCTTGTGTAATAGGTGTCCTGTGGGGCCCAGTGGCCCTGCCTCCCCAGTCACCTGAGCTGGGAACTTTAGGTGGGCCCCTGTGTGGGCTGTGTGCACAGTCTTGTTATATTTGAGCCTTGATTGATGTTGGCCTCACTGAAAGGAATTGGCCTCCAGGTCAATTGGCTATGAGGACCATCTTCAACTGCAGTGGAATAATTGCTATGCAGGAGATACCCCTATGGATTAAGACTTGCTTCAGTGGGGCTTTGGTGTTCACTGAATCTGCACCTTGAGTGTGTCACTCTTGGTTGTGTAGAGTTGTAATCTGGTATGGTCTGAAGTTGTCCACCAGGTGCACTGGCTTTGGGGTCTCCCAGGAGGTGCAAAGGCAACCACTGCCTGGGGCCACCCTGAAGGAGCTATAGAGGGATCAGCAGATGTCTGCTAAATCTGTTGGTCTAAGAAGTACCCAGGTGAGGCCAAGCTATGAAGCAAGGCAGGCTGGTGCCAGAGTCCGGTCTTGGGTCTTTTCTTGATAGATTTGGGGCATGCTTGTTTGAGAGATTTTAACAAATTCTGAAACCTGAGCCAGGGCAGGGCATTCATATGGAACATTCACTGCAAACAGCTTGGATGGGGCTGATAATTGTATGGGGCAGGCTAATCACCAGGGTGGAGTGAACAGTGTGAGCCAGGCTGATGGAAACTCAGAAATGGCTGTCAGTCAGCTCTGTGATGGGAGAGGTCTCAGCATAAAAACAGTGACATCTGCAAACACTCTTGCCTGAGAGAAAGCCACCTCCAAATTCTTGCTACGATGCCAGACAATGCAGTTGATCCCCGTATGTCCCTGGATACCCCCCAAGTCACTGTCCAGCACTGGAGATCAGAAGGAGTGAGTCCATGTAAGTTTGTGTGCTGGCCCTTTAAGAGGACCTGCTTGGGTCTCCAGGAGACTCTGTGTCACTCAGACACAATACCTCCTTGTTTTTATAGCCTAGAGTTATGGGAACTTCTCTTCCCAGGTCTGGAGCCCTGAGCTGGGGATCTGCTGTGGGGCAGGGTCCCCTTGCTTCTCACAGAAGGCCTCTGCTATCCCTCCCAATGAAAAATAACGCCACACATGGTTGTTGCACCAGCCAGTTCCATGCCTCCTGGATATCAGTCTCAACGTGCTTTCTTCTTTACTTGTCTACTTGTAAGACTTCCATTCAGCTAGATTTCAGGTGGTTCTGAATGATGGTTGTTTTGTATTTTAGCTGTAATTTTGATGTGGTTGTGGGAGGTGGCGAGTAATGGTGTTTACTTATGCCACAATCTTTGTTCTGTCTTGTCCCTGATATATTGCCATATTCTGTAAGACATCAAGTGTTCAGAAAAACCACAGAGGCAAAATTTTATTTCTGAAACACAAACACTGCAGGAGGTATAGCTTTTAGTAAACATCTTGATTATTACCTCTTTACTACAATCAATGCCTTTCTATTAATTTATTTAAATGAGGAAGAAGGATGCTACATTTAGATTCAAATTTGTTGCTCTACTTTGTTCCTTTGTAAATTGCCACACTTCTTGTAATTGCTGTGTAAGTTACCCTATAACAGCTTCTTGTGACTTTAATCACATCTCTGTTTGAATCCTCACATATCATTGTTTTTAAATCCCTTTAGCCTTCCGATAGTAAAAGAAAAATGGAACTGAGGAGAGGGATTATAAACACCTCTTGCTTTTGTGAAAACGAAAGCTAATTTTTTCACATTTAATTTTGTAACAACTATAATATTTTTAAATTAATCTGACTATTTTTGGTCAACCATTTCAATCTATACTACATCTAACTGTTCTCCCTGGGTGTGTAGTTCAGTGTCATGTGTTTTTGAATAAGCAGAGCTTCTTTCATCACATCCAGACCCAGCACAATCAAGGAATCACTCATTGTCTCCATTCCATAGCCTCTAGGGAATGACCCTTTATATCACAAGTGCAGATAAATTTTGGAGACTGAGAACTTTAAGCTATATATTTCCCTCTCTCCTTTCTCTTTTATACACTCTCAACATATTTTCTTATTGCAGAATTTATTTAGACTCCCTTAGTCACCCTGTCTGTAGAGTCCCATACAGAATATTTCAAATGAAACAAGGCTATACTGCAATATACAAATTTGGGGAACATTGTACTCAGGCCATGTCAAAAGACCTAAGAGGTTTCCCAGTAAGGGCTTTCTTTTGTAATTACCCTTTTTAGACTTGTATCTCTTTAATAAACCATGTTACTCACTCAGAATATATTTGTATTTCCCCTCATACTGCACTTTCCTTGCCATTAAACCCAGAATCTCTTAGCAACACATCATTTGTTTAGAGTATTTAATATCCATGGAGTATTTAATATTCCTCGTTCCTCAAAAATGAAAAACCATTTCATTCATTCTTCATTTTATTTCATTGTAATTTTGCTATGTGCTTGGGCTGGTGCCTGGTGCTTGCAATCCAGAGTCTGGTAGCCATATGGAGAAGTTTGATCAAGGCATAATAGGATTACAGTTGAGGAAAGATGTATCTCTCTCTGCCTTGGAGGTTTGAGAAAAGATTGTCTCTGAGCCATATCTCAGACATTGAGAAATGGGCAGTTGTTTGCAAGAAACGGGGAAATTGCCAAAGGCAGAGGGATCAAGATGTATAAACAGATGGAGAGGGAAAAACATTAGTAAGGCTGAAAGATATTCCTGGAACTTAAGATTTCCTTAAGCTAAAGTTGTCTATTTAAAATGGAGGCATGAGTCCAAAAGCAGCTGAGTTGGATACAACACACAAAACACACACACACACACACACACACACACACACACACACACACACACACACACATTTTAAAGCAGTTTCATAACTAGAAACACTTAAACAGAAAAGCAAAGTAAAAAAGAAAAGTTAAACAGCAAAGCAAAGAATGGGGTAAAGATTACCAACTTTATTAAATAAATGGTTTCATAGCCTCAAGTGATCAGATAGCCTTAGAAGTTAATAAGTGGGAAAGATTCAAAGGTAAATTTTGGAGGCTGCAGTTTAGATGTAGGCTGCACACCAGCTCCTGGTCCAAACCCAGATTCACCCCTAAATTACAAAGCAATCAACCTGAGCAACCAACTGAAGGCTACCTACACTGAAATATTAAAAGCAAGGATTACAGAAGACACCACATAGAGACTGGTAAGAATGGCAGAGGCCCAGAAAGGGATAGCACCTGTATGCAGGTGCTGCATTGGCTGAGAAGCTGGAGGGGTATGGTGGCTGCAAAAATCTCTCCCCCTAAAAGTGTAAGGTCTCAATACCTCTCAGGTATCTGCAAGTAAGAGCAACAGAGATGGGAAGAGGAGCCCGCATAGCACCTGGGGGTGAAAATCAGTGGGGATCTAGTCTTACTGGGAGACTCAGACCACACACTCCCAGGGAAGAACACTCCTATTGTTACAGCACCAGCTTGGGGAGTTCACAGCCTGGACTCTGACTGCTGGCAAGATCATGGTGCCATAATTACGTCCTGCAGAGGGGTCTGCTGCCAACACCCAGCAGTGACTTTAAGGGGCCCTCTATTTTCTGGGGAGCCTTTTGGCAGAGATCCAGACAGTGACTAAACTGTGTGGCTTGGGAAAGAAAACCAATCTCTTCTACTTCAAGTGCGTAGCTGGTGCCCCACCCCCCCAAAATCCTGTTGAGTCATTTGGTCTGTCCCACTTCCCTGAGTTTGGTGATGCAGGGCTGGGACTTTTGGCATACTCCTGCTCAGTTCAGCAGCACAGGGGTGCCACACTGAACTGAGACATTTGGCACACCCTGTTGAGAGAAACCACGTACCCTGTCCTGCTTGGTTTGGCAACATGAGGTGACCAGGGAGTCATGCAGAGCTGTAATTTTTGTACTGGGTCTCCTGTGGAGACTTCTGGAGCCAGACGGGTGAGTGCTGAGCTTGTGTGGCTATATTTTGGGTTGGTAAATCCAATCTCCCCTGCAAGTTCACCTGTGCTATACCAGGAAGGTTTAGAATTGTTTGCCTCCCTCTTATAGGCTTGCTGGTACCACCACCAATGAGAGACGGTATTTTTTTTTTTTTTAGTTTATTAAAATGTATATATTTTTATTGATTTCAGAGAGGAAGGGAGAGGGAAAGACAGAAACATCAATGATGAGAGAGAATCATTGATTGGCTGTCTTTCGCATGCCCCCTACTGGGGATCAAGCCCACAACCCGGGCATGTGCCCTGACTGGGAAGCAAACCGTGACCTCCTGGTTCATAGGTCAATGCTCAAACACTGAGCCATGCCAGTCAGGCTGGGCGACTGTTTGGATCATCCTTGCCAAGTCCCGGATACCCCTGCGGTATGCAGACACATTCCAAGTATGAGTCCCTCCAAAGCTATTGTCTGTGATTGGGACAAAGTGCTTAGCCCCTACCCAAGGGTTGGGCCAGCATCATACCCAAAAGAGACTCTTTTGATCTATCACCCTCACTCTGGGCTGGCTGAGGTTGCTTCTTCTTATGGAGGGGACGGCTGGCTGCACTCAACCTGAACCTGCAGTGAGCCATTCCAGGTGGAACCACCAGAGTTGGAGACTCTAGCAGAAAATGAGCAGTTTGGCTTTGAACCAGGGGCCACTTTCCCCTCATTGAGTACCTGAATGCGTGATCCCCACCCAAGTCAGTGACCAACTAAATCTCTCCTCCCAACCCCAATTGCTCTGCCCTACAGAGGTCTAAACCTGTAGAAAGGGCTGTATATCTCAGCTAGCCTGGGCTCATCCTACAGTTTCTCTTCAGAAGGCTATGGGGAAAGACTAGGCAAACTCAGGGTGAGGCAGAGTAGGTGACAAGTGGTGGCAGACTTCAGGGAGCCTCAGTCCTTTTACATATCTTTCCCCAGCTCTAATCTGGAAGAAGCTGACCCTTTGACATAAATTGCACACTCAGACACAAATAGTGAACAGAGTGGTAGCTCCAAATAGGTAGCTCTAGGCCGGTTACACAAAATGTCTGATAGAAACTTGAACCTGAACCCCACCCAAGTAGACCCAGAACCAACACAAACAGTGGTGTGCTTCAGACCACTCCAGAGCTTGACCCAACTAGGAACACAAGTGGGACACCCAAATAAGAATTCTGACAGGAAGCAGACCCTCCTGGGAACAACCCCACCTTGAGTGGCAGCCCCAGCACAGCATCCCAAACACAGTGATTGAGGTTAATCCTTATAGTCACCCAGCCTGATGGGTTAACTCCACACACAAAAGAACCAACAGCATTCAAGACACAACTACAACAGGGGGTGCTCATAAACCACAAGAATAATTCCTGGAACACAGAGTTCAGGTGATCTGAATGATTGGTGCCACTGAGCCCAACAAGACACCTTCTTCATAAATCCATCATAACAAATTTGGTAGTCATAGATCTCCCTAAGAAACAGAAAAAAAAAGGGGGGAGACAAAGAAAAATGCCCTAAACAAAAGAATAAGGGAAATACCAAGAAAAAAAATTAAATGAAGTGAAAGCAACCAAAATAACCAATACAGGGTTGAAAACAATGGTTATGAGGATGCTCAAGTACCCTGAAGGGGAAGAATGGATGATCTCAGTAAGAACTTACACAAAGAGATAGTAAGCTTTAAGAAACACAGACATCATAAAAAAGAACCAGTCAGAAATGAACAATACAAAATCTGAAATGAAAAATACACTAGAAGGAATCAAGAGCAGGTTACATGAAGCAGAGGTGCGAATAGGCCAATTAGAGGACAAGATAACATCAAGGACCTAAGCAAAGCATGTAAAAGAAAAGAGACTTGAACAAAATGAGGAAAATCTAAGGGACATCCCTAAGCTGGTGAAGAAAAGTCACTCAAGTTAAAAAAGCCCAGAGAGATTGTGGCCTGTTCTGTGAGTTCACAGACCCACAGCGTCAGCGCTCCTGTGGCGGAAGGAGGAGGTGTGGGAGGCCGCGCCCCACTGGGCAGGAGTGTCTGAGGCGGGTTGACCCCCAATCGGCAGGACTGTTCCCTTAGCATCACCCCATCGGCCCTCCCGCCTCGGGGTCGGCGCCGCTCAGTCCCGCAGCCCAGGCTGCAGCGCGCAGAACAGAGATGAACTTTGAGGACGTGGCCATTGCCTTCTCTCAGGAGGAGTGGGGGCTCCTTGATGAGGCTCAGAGACTTCTGTACTGCGATGTGATGCTGGAAGTGTTTGAACTGGTCTCATCTGCAGTTATTGAATTTTTACAGAGAGGAAGGGAGAGTTAGAAACATCAATGAGGGGAAAGCCAAGATGGAGGCATAGGTTAAACACCTAACCTACAGCCTAGCAGAACAATTTCAAAAATACAACTAAAAGTCAAAACAGACATCATCCAGAACCACAGGAAAGCTGGCTGACTGAAATGCCCACAACTAGAAGGAAAGAGAAAACCACAAGGAAAATCAGAGGAGCCGTAAAAGCCTGAGGTATGAAGACACGGGCGGAGACACGAGCATGCGCGGGTGTGGGGAGGACGGAGCCAGAGAGGACGGGGCGGTTGACGGCCTGGCCGGCATTCTCTAGCGGGAAGGAGATAAAAGCTCCAGATTGCGCTGAACCCCAGATCCGACTGCACTGAACCCCAGTTCCGGGCGAAACCCTGGGAAGCCAGGCTCATGCTGGGGGAATCTGGGCTGTGGGGCAGAAACACAGAGGAGCGGCAAAAGGCAGAGCTCCGGAGGCGCACACGTGAATGTGAGCAGAGGATGGACTTTTGCCTGTGCCGCTGAATTGCCCTGGCAGGGAGGAGACAGGGGCTCTGGACCGTGCTGAACCCCAGTTCCAACTGCACTGAACCCCAGTTCCGGGCAAGACCCTGGGAAGCCAGGCTCATACTGGGGGAATCAGGGCTGTAAGGCAGAAATGCAGAGAAGTGGCGAAGGGCAGAGCACCGGAGGCGCGCATGGGAATGCGCGCAGAGGATGGTCTGTTGACTGTGCCGCTGAATTGCCCTGGTGGGAAGGAGACAAAAGCGCCAGACTGCGCTGAGCCCCAGTTCCGACTACACTGAAACCCAGTTCCGGGCGAGAATCTGGGAATCCAGATTCATTGGGAGAGAGACTAGACTGTTTGGCGGCGGGTGAAACTCCAGGGCGCTTTTCTCTCAGAGGTGTTTGCAGGGAGTACAGAGGGACACTGAGACACAGGAACCTCATAGGCAGGGCTCACAGGAAGCCAAGGCTGTAGGCTCCACCCTGAAACTCCGCCCCATCCAAGCTGAGCACAGAGGCTTTTACAATTTTGCAAGTCTAGTTGAATAAGGCTGTCTCCCAGCATAGACACAGCTGATCCTCACAGCCAATTGGACTGGAGGTCAAATCCTCCCAGTGTACCAACAGCAATCAAGCCTTAACAACACCAAGACTTTGCACTCAGCCCACAAAGGGGGGTATCAAGAGCGACCACCTAGGGAGATTGGGGAAGCTGAGCTATAGGGAGGCAGACAAAAGGTGAAGACACCGAAGCAGGTCACGAATAGAAGGGATGAAGGAAAGTAAACTAATGGACGACACAGTGTTCAGAACCACATTTATAAGGTTACTTAAGAATCTTCTGGAGGACCAAGATGGCTGCATAGGGCAGGCGCCTGATTGTTGCCTACCACAACAATTTTGAAACTACAACTGGAAAACAGAGCAGACACCATCCAGAACAATGGCTGGAGGAATTGCTGAGAAGGAATTGACCGATGGGAGCTGGGATCGGGAAGATGAGGCCCCGCTGGGTCCTGGATCCAGGTGCGCTCGCCCGGTGACTGGTCACCGCTGCAGATCTGAGTACCGCCGCAGTGACCTCGGACCAGCCCCCCGCCGTGCAGCAGGCGTACTGGAGCTTCGCCGAGCCCACCGCCCAGCGAGTTCCGTGGCAGCCACCCCAGAGCATTGAGAAAATGGTCGAAGGAATTGCTGAGAGGGAATTGACTGACAGGAATTGGGATCAAGAAGACGAAGCCCCGCTGGGTCCTGGGTCCAGGCGAGGCCACATGCCCCTGGGTCCAGGTGAGGCCATGCGCCCCTGGGCCCGGGTGCAGCTGGATCCCAGGTCCGGGTGAGGCCGTGCGCCCCTGGATCCGGGTGAGACTGGGTCCTGGGTCTGGGTGAGGCCACGCGCCCTGGGTCCAGGCGAGGCCGTGCGCCCCTGGGTCCGGGTGAAGCTGGATCCTGGGTCCGGGTCCGGCCGTGCACCCCTGGTTCCAGGAGAGGCCACACGCCCCGGGGTCTGGGTGAGGCCATGCGCCCCTGGGCCCGGGTGTAGCTGGATCCCAGGTCCGGGTGAGGCCGTGTGCCCCTGGATCCGGGTGAGGCTGGGTCCTGGGTCCGGGTGAGGCCACGCCCCTGGGTCCGGGAGAGGCCACACGCCCCTGAGTCTGGGTGAAGCTGGATCCCGGGTCCAGGTGAGGCTGTGCGCCCCTGGATCTGGTTGAGGCTGGGTCCTGGGTCCGGGTGAGGCTGCACCCCTGGGTCCGGGAGAGGCCACGCACCCCTGGGTCCGGGTGAGGCCACGTGCCCCTGGGTCTGGGTGTAGCTGAATCTTGGGTCCGGGTGAGGCCATACGCCACTGGATCCGGGTGAGGCTGGGTCCTGGGTCTGGGTGAGGCCGCGCCCCTGGGTCCAGGTGAAGCTGGATCACAAGTCCAGGTGAGGCCGTGCACCCCTGGATCCGGGTGATGCTGGGTCCCGGGTCCAGGTGAGGCCATGAGCCCCTGGATCTGAGTGAGGCCGGGTCCTGGGTCCGGGTGAGGCCGCGCCCCTTGGTCCTGGAGAGGCCACTCACCCCTGGATCCGAGTGAGGCCGGGTCCTGGGTCCGGGTGAGGCCGCGTGCCCCAGGGTCTGGGCGAGGCCTTGTGCCCCTGGATCCGGGTGAGGCTGGGTCCCGGGTCCGGGTGAGGCTGTGCCCCTGGGTCCGGTTCAGGCCACGCACCCCTGGGTCCGGGTGAGGCCATGAGCCCCTGGGTCCGGGTGAAGCTGGATCCCGGGTCCGGGTGAGGCCCTGCGCCCCTGGATCCAGGTGAGGCTGGGTCCTGGGTCTGGGTGAGGCCGCGCCCCTGGTTCTGGGAGAGGCCATGCGCCCCTGAGTCCAGGTGAGGCCATGTGCCCCTGGATCTGGGTGTAGCTGAATCTTGGGTCCGGGTGAGGCCGTGCGCCCCTGGATCCGGGTGAGGCTGGATCCCGGGACCGGGTGAGGCTGCACACACTTGGGTCCAGGTGAGGCCACGCGCCCCGGGGCCTGGGTGATGCTCGGTCCCAGGTCCGGGTGAGGCCGCGCGCCCCTGAGTCCGGGTGAAGCCGCGCCCCTGGGTCTGGGCAAGAACAAACCAGAGGGAATCGGAACTGCATTACCACCATTTGTCCACTATCCAGAACTGAAAAGTCAGTGCCGACATGTACACATAAGGAACTGATGGACATTGAAATTGGGTTTCAAAAGAACTGTTGGTCCAGAAAGAAACTTACTACACACTGATTCATTTGCCTGTCAGCATAACTTTTTTTTTTTTTTTTTTTTTTTTAATTTCTTTATTGATTAAGGTGTCACATATTTGTCCTCATCACCCCATTCCCATCCCACCCCTCTCCCCACGCATGCCCCAATCCCCTGTTGAACTTAACCGTTGGATAGGCTTATATGCATGCATACAGGTCCTTTGGTTGAACTCTCCCCCTCCCCCCCACCCTCCCCCTACCCTCCCCTATCCTCCCTCTGAGGCCCGATAGTCCGATCGATGCCTCCTTGCTTCTGGTTCTGTTCTTGTTCCTCAGTCTATGTTGTTCATCATTTCCCCTAGATGAGCGAGATCATATGTCACTAGATATATACTAATAAGCACTGAATGTGAGACGAGCAATAATAGTTATGCTGACAGGCAAATGAATCAGTCTGTAGCAAGCTTCCCCCTGGACCAACAGTTCTTTTGAGACTCAATTTCAATGTCCAGTAGTTCCTTATGTGTACATGTCAGCACTGACGCCCCAGCTCTGGATGGTGGACAAATGGCGGTAACGGAGGTCCGACTCCCTCTGGTTTGGTCTCGGCCGCACCCAGGGGCACGGCGTCACCCGGACTAAGGGGCACGTGGCCTCACCCCTACCCAAGGGGCGCGTGGTCTCACCCGGGCCTGGGACCCAGCCTCACCCGGATGGATCCAGGGGCACACGGCCTCACCCGGACCCAGGCTCTGGCTTCACCCGGACCCAGGGACACTTGGCCTCTCCCAGACCCAGGGCCATTTGGGCTCACCCGGGCCTAGGTGCACGAGGCCTCATCTGGATCCAGGGACACATGGTCGCACCCGGACCCAGGGACGCTTGGCCTCTCCCAGACCCAGGGCCACTTGGGCTCACCCGGACCTAGGTGCACGAGGCCTCATCTGGATCCAGGGACACATGGTCGCACCCGGACCCAGGGACGCTTGGCCTCTCCCAGACCCAGGGCCACTTGGGCTCACCCGGGCCTAGGTGCACGAGGCCTCACCCGGATCCAGGGACACATGGTCTCACCCGGACACAGGGACGCTTGGCCTCTCCCAGACCCAGGGCCACTTGGGCTCACCCGGGCCTAGGTGCACGAGGCCTCACCCGGATCCAGGGACACATGGTCTCACCCGGACCCAGGGACGCTTGGCCTCTCCCAGACCCAGGGCCACTTGGGCTCACCCGGACGTAGGTGCACGAGGCCTCATCTGGATCCAGGGACACATGGTCGCACCCGGACCCAGGGACGCTTGGCCTCTCCCAGACCCAGGGCCACTTGGGCTCACCCGGACCTAGGTGCTCGAGGCCTCATCTGGATCCAGGGACACATGGTCGCACCCGGACCCAGGGACGCTTGGCCTCTCCCAGACCCAGGGCCACTTGGGCTGACCCGGGCCTAGGTGCACGAGGCCTCACCCGGATCCAGGGACACATGGTCTCACCCGGACACAGGGACGCTTGGCCTCTCCCAGACCCAGGGCCACTTGGGCTCACCCGGACCTAGGTGCACGAGGCCTCATCTGGATCCAGGGACACATGGTCGCACCCGGACCCAGGGACGCTTGGCCTCTCCCAGACCCAGGGCCACTTGGGCTCACCCGGACCTAGGTGCACGAGGCCTCATCCGGATCCAGGGACACATGGTCGCACCCGGACCCAGGGACGCTTGGCCTCTCCCAGACCCAGGGCCACTTGGGCTCACCCGGGCCTAGGTGCACGAGGCCTCATCTGGATCCAGGGACACATGGTCTCACCCAGACCCAGGGACCCTTGGCCTCTCCCAGACCCAGGGCCACTTGGGCTCACCCGGGCCTAGGTGCACGAGGCCTCATCTGGATCCAGGGACACATGGTCTCACCCGGACCCAGGGACGATTGGCCTCTCCCAGACCCAGGGCCACTTGGGCTCACCCGGGCCTAGGTGCACGAGGCCTCACCCGTATCCAGGGACACATGGTCTCACCCGGATACAGGGATGCTTGGCCTGTCCCAGACCCAGGGCCACTTGGGCTCACCCGGGCCTAAGTGCACGAGGCCTCATCCGGATCCAGGGACGCATGGTCTCACCCGGACCCAGGGACCCTTGGCCTCTCCCAGACCCAGGGCCACTTGGGCTCACCTGGGCCTAGGTGCACGAGGCCTCACCCGGATCCAGGGACACATGGTCTCACCTGGACCCAGGGGCGCTTGGTCTTTTCCAGACCCAGGGGCACGTGGCCTCACCCGGGCCTAGGTGCTCGAGGCCTCACCCGGATCCAGGGACACATGGTCTCACCCGGACCCATGGACGCTTGGCCTCTCCCAGACCCAGGGCCACTTGGGCTCACCCGGGCCTAGGTTCACAAGGCCTCACCCGATCCAGGGACACATGGTCTCACCTGGACCCAGGGATGTTTGTCCTCTCCCAGACCCAGGGCCACTTGGGCTCACCCGGGCCTAGATGCGCGAGGCCTCACCTGGATCTATGGACCCCTGGCCTCACTCGGACCCAGGGGAGCGCGGCCTCCCCCAGACCCAGGGGCGCTTGGCACCTCCGCAAGAGTCCCGCCTCTCCCCGCAGGCATCTGGGTCTCCCACGGGTCCCCAGAAGCTGGATTTCAGTGTGATGGAGAGCTAATCTCCCCTAGGTTTGGAACAAAAGCCCCTTTCCCCCGCCACCAACCCGACCCACGCGCCTCCACACCTCATCCCCTCCGATTTCGCTGGTTTCCTCTTCCCTCTTAGCTATAAATCTACCATTCAGCCATCTCTCCTGTAGTTCTGGATGGCAGAGGCTCTGTCCTCCATTCGTGCCCCTGAAATTGCTGTGCGCGGTGGAGTTCGCAGTTCCTTTGTTTAACTTAGCCGCCTTCTTGATTCTCCTCTGTCAAAATGGCTTAAAGGGCTTGAATGTAAGATGAGAACTCCTAAGAATCCTCCAAATCGGTGTTGGCAGCCTCCGGGGCCTCGAGGATCTCACTGCGCAGTTCGGCCAGGTCGGTGGCGCGGATGCGCCCCTCCTGCAGAAAGATGGTCTCTTCCTTCACAGAGAGCCGCTGCGCCGAGTCCGCGGCCGCCGCCACAGCAGCTGCTGCGGCGCCCACGAGCCCATGGCCCCGGCTGCGGTGCTGACTGAGAGGAGCAGCCGCCCGGTCTGGGGAGACGCGAGCAGCAGTCGCCACCCTCACTAGTCCATGTTCCAGTTGTATTTCCGAAACTGCCATGTGAGGCAACACATCAGCCTTCACCTCCGCCGTCATCTTTTTCGAATTCCCCAATTTGTTCTTCTTAATCCCTTGAATTCAGTCAACTCTACTGAGGTCTAGTGGCGCCGGGAGGTGCACGGAGAGGGCGCCCGGGCCTCCGTCCGGTGTGCGGAGCGCGCGGCCCGCGGAACCAGGCGCGCGGGGGCCTCGCGGTGGGGATGGGCGCTGGGCGGCCGCCGGGCTCCGGGCGCCGCTGCCGCCGCGGCGTCCCCAGTGCCCCGGGCCGGGCGGCCTGCGGGGGCGGCGCAGTTGCGAAACTGAGTGAGTATCTACAGTTAAGTCTTGATTGTTGTTGGTGTCACTAGGAGGAATTGTCCTCCAGGCCAATTGTCCATGAGGACCCTCTTTGTCTATATAGGAAGAGTTGCTGTGCAGGAGACATGAGGCTCCTGTGTCTGTGTCCCTCTGTATTCCTTGCAAACACCTCTGAGAGAAACGCGCCCTGGAGTTTCGCCTGCTGCCTGGAACTGGGTTTCAATGTAGTTGGAACTGGGTCTCAGCGCAGTCTGGCGCCTTTGTCTCCTTCCCAGCAGGGCCGTTCAGTGGCGCAGGCAACAGTCCCTCCTCTGCGCGCCCTCCCGTGTGCGCCTCTGGAGCCGCCGCTCCTCTGTGCCTCTGCCCCACAGGCCAAATTCATTCCCCCAGCATGTGCCTGGCTTCCCAGGGTTTCGCCCGGAACTGGGGTTCAGTGCAGTCGGAACTGGGGTTCAGCCCGGTCCGGAGCCCTTGTCTCCTTCCCGCTAGGGCAGTTCAGTGGCGCAGGCAACAGTCCGTCCTTTGCGCCCTTTCCTGCGCGCGCCTCTGGAGCTCTGCCTTCCGCCGCTCCTCTGTGCCTGCGCCCCACAGCCCAGATTCATTCCCCCAGCCTGCGCCTGGCTTCCCAGGGTTTCGCCCGGAGCGGGGTTCAGTGCAGTCGGAGCCGGCGCTCAGCGCAATCCGGAGCCCTTATCTCCTTCCTGCCAGTGAACGCCGGCCAGGCCGTCAGCCGCCCCTTCCTCTCCGGCTCCACCCTCCCCGCAGGCGCGCGTGCTCGTGTCTCCGTCCGTTTCTCCATACCTCAGGCTTTTGCGGCTCCCCCGACTGTCCCCGTGGCCTTCTCCTTCTCCCCAGCTGTGGGCATTTCAGTCCGCCAGCTTTCCTGTGGTTCTGGACGATGACCGCTCTGACCTCTAGTTGCATTTTTGAAATTGTTGTGCCCGGCTGCGGGTTAGGTGTTCAACCTATGGCGCCATCTTGGTTTCTCCTGTCAGCATAACTTTTATTGCTCGTCTCACATTTGGTTCTTATAAGTATATTTTTAGTAACACATGATCTCACTCATCTAGGGGAAATAATGAACAACATAGACTGATGAACAAGAATAGACCCAGAAACAAGGAGGCATCGATCGGACTGTCGGGCCGCAGAGGGAGGGTATGGGAGAGTGGGGATGGGGGGAGAGATCAACCAAAGGACTTGTGTGCATGCATACAAGCCTAACCAATGGTTAAGGACAATAGGGGGGTGGGGGCATCCGTGGGGAGGGGTGTGTGATGGGAATGGGGGGATGAGGACAAATATGTGACACCTTAATCAATAAAGAAATTAAAAAAACAACAACAAACAAACAAAAGAAAACAAAACAAAAAGCCCAGAGAGCCCCATTCAAGATGAATCCAAAGAGACCCATTCAAAGACACATTATATTAAAAAGACAAAGGTTAAAGACAAAGAGAAAACGTTAAAAGCAGCAAGGAAGAGACAGTTATTTATCTACAGGGGAGTTCTTATAAGTATGTCAGTTGATTTCTCAGCAGAAACCCTACAGGCCAGAAGGGATAGGCATGAAGTTTTAAAAGTGATGCAAACAAAGACCTGCAACCAAGACTACTCTATCCAGCAAGCATATTATTTAAAACTAGGGGCCCAGTGCATGAATATGTCCACCTTGAAAGGAACTGTGGGCTGTGAGGCTGTGGTGGGAACAGGGGCAGGTCTCAGCCCATCCTCTGTACCCCCTCCCAGCCCCTCCCACCGAGGACCCACTCCCCTGTCTGCTGCAGCCCTGCTACCGCCACCGCTCCCACATGCTGAAGGTGCCAGCCCTGCTTGCACCTGCTGACAGTGCGGAGCAATTGGGGCTGGTGCCAGCAGTGGGTGTGAGCGGGGCAGGTGCCATCAGCGGGTGTGAGTGGCGGCTGCTGCCCCGATCGCCCCTCAGGAGGAGTGGGACGTGGAGAAGCCCTCTGGTGGCAATTGGAGCTGGAAGCCACGGTTCACACCTACTGATGGTGCTGAACTATCGGGGCTGGCGCCAGGCTCCAGCTGCCAGTGTGAGAGGTGGCTGCCAGCCACAATCGCCCCTCAAGAGCAGGGGGAGGTGGAGAAGCCCTAAGTGGTGATCACGGCTGGAAGCCACCATTTGCACCTGCTGACAGCGCTGGGCGATCAGGGCCGGCCCCAGGTGCTGGCAGCAGGTATGTGCCCTAGACGGGACCGTGGCGCGCGGGAGCAAAGAATTTTCAGTAACCACCAGAGGCTCACCCCGATGACAGTGACCAGTGCCCCGCCTTGGTCTGTTGCCCCCGTTCACCTGCTCCACCATCCCACCATGTTCCATGCTCTGTCACCTGCTGCTGATGCCCGCCATGTTCTACACATGCCCCCTGGTGGTCAGCGCACATCATAGCGAGCAGTTGTTTGGTTGTTCAGTTGTTCCACTGTTCCATCTATTTGCATATTAGGGTTTTATATATATAGATTGAAGGAGAAATAAAAAGCTTCCCAGACCCCTCTCCCCCCCAAAAAAAATCTAAGAATTAATTACCACCAAACCAGTATTGCAAGAAATGTTAAAGGGCTACTTTAAGAAACAGAAGAAAGAGAGAGGAACATAGTGGTAAAGAAAAACATGGCAATCTATAGATTCCTATCAATAATAACCTTACATTTAAATGGATTAAATGCCCCAGTCAAAAGACATAGGGTAACTAAATGCATGAGAAATATGATTATATATATATATATATATATATATATATATATATATATATATATATATATATATATATGCTATGAACAAGATACCGCATCAGAAGAAAATATTCACACAAGCTGAAAGTGAAGGGATGGAAAAAAAGTTCCATGCAAATGGACATGACAATGACATAAAAGCAGGGGGAGCAATACTTATATCTGACAAAATAGATCAAAGGCTATAACAAGAGACAAAGAAGATCACTACATACTACTAAAGGAATTGATCCAACAAAAGGATATAAACTTTGTAGGCATATATCCATCCAATATGGGAGCTCCTGAATATATAAAGATGATCTTGGATGGGTTTTAAGAGAGATATCATCACCAATAAAGACATAGTAAGAGATTACCACACCCACTGTCTCAGTGGCTAGATCTACCCGACAAAAAAATCAATAAGGAAAAGCAGCAGCCTTAAGTGAAACACAAGATCAGATGGATTTAATTAATACTTTCCATACCAAAGTTGCAGAATATACATTTTTCTACAGTGCACATGGAACATTCTCAAAGATAGACCACATGTTAGGACACAAACTAGTTCTTAAGAAGTTCAAGAAGATTGAAATCATACCAAGCATCTTCTCTGATCACAAGAGCATGAAAGTAGAAATCAGCTACAATCAAACAACTGAAAAATATTCAAATACATGAAGGCCTAAAAGCATGTTATGAAACAATGAATGGGTTACCAATGAAATCAAGGAAGACATAAAAAATGTTCTGGAAACGAAAATGAATATGCAGCACCCCAAATCTATGGGACACAGTGGAACAGTCCTGAAAGGGCATTACAGGCCTTCCTAAGGAAGCAAGAATAATCTCAAATAAACAATCTAAACTACACCTATAAGAACTAGAAAGAGCACAACACAAATGCTCAGAGTAAGTAGAAGGAAGGAAATAATGAAGGTCAATGAGAAATAAATGCCACAGAGACTTAAAAACAATACAAAAGACCAATGAAGCCAAGAGCTGTTCCTTTGAAAAGATAAACAAGAGTGACAAACCTTTAACTAGACTCCTGAAGAAAAAAGGAGACAGGACACAAGTAAATAGAATCAGAAATGAGAGAAGTGATATAATAGCGGATACCACAGAAATACAAAAGATTTTAAGAAAATATTGTGAACAATTCTATGCCAACAAATTGGACAACCTAGGCGAAATGGTTAAATTCCTAGAAAAATACAATATTCCAAAACTGAATCAGGAAGATTCAGAAAACTGAATAGACTGATTATAACTAATGAAATTGAAGCAGTAATCAACATATCCCAGCAATCCAAAGTCCTGAACTGGATGACTTCACAGGAAAATTTTACCAAACATTCAAGGAAGAAATAACACCTACCCTCCTCAAACTATTCCAAAACATTCAACATTCAAGAAGAGGGAAGACTTCCAAGCTCTTTGTATGAAGCCAGCATTATCCTAATTCTAAAACCAGATAAAAACACTACAAAGAAAGAAAATTATAGGCCAATATCCCTGATGAGCATTGATGCTAAAATCCTTAACAAAATATTAGCAAACCAAGTCCAGCAATACCTCAGAAAGATCATACACCATGATCAAGTGGGATGCAGTGTGGGTACAATATTGACAAATCAATAAATGTGATACATCACATAAACAAAATGAAAGATGAAAATCACACGATCATATTCATAGATGGAGAAAAAATATATGATAACATTTACAACACATTTATGATAGCAACTCTCAGCAAAGTGGGAATGGAAGGATTATACCACAACAAAATAAAAGCCGTATATGAAAAACCTACAACCAATATCATAATGGGCAAAAACTAAAAGCGTTTCTCTTATGATCAAGAACAAAACAGGAATGTCTGCTTTCACCACTCTTATTCAATATAGTACTGAAAGTCCTAGCCAGAGCAGTCAGAAAAGAAGAAATAAAAGGCATCCAAATTGGAAAGGAGTGAGTAAAACTGCCATTATTCACAAATGACATGATATTATACGTAGTGAACCCTTTAAATATGCCACCAAAAAACTACTGGATGTAATATATGAATTCTGCAAAGTATCAGGATACAAAATTAATATTCAGAAATTGTGGGGAAGCACAGGATTTGGTTGGAGAGTCTGTAAGGAGGATTCTCTGAAAGGTCAGAGGCCTCTGGGAGACCTTGCGGAAGGTGGTAGACAATGCCTTGACTTTTCCAAACAAGTCTGAGCCCCCGGGTTTTGCTAAAATCTTTATGTTTAGACTTCAAACGTCCGTGTTTGAAAGATACTACAGATACAGGTGTTTTCTCAAGGATGCTTACCCTGCTGATTGTATCTAGAGGTTAATTTTAACTCAAGCTGTTGTTACAATAAAAGCCTAAGGAGGCAGGCATACTGGGCTGTTTGCTCTTAAAGCCTTCTCTTTCACAGAAACTTGTGTCAGAGTAATCATTCATCTGTTATTCAGGGTCTGCCGGTCAGCCCCGGCAAGAAACCAGTGGCATTTTTATACACCAAGAATAAACTATCAGAAAGAGAAACTAAGAAACCAATTCCATTTATTATTGCTACAGAAAAAATAAAATTACCTAGGAATACATTTAACCAAGGAGGCAACATTAAAGAAAGAAATCGAGGAAGATACAAATAAGTGGAAGCAGACACCGTGTTCATGGACTTGGAAGAACTGACATCATTAAAATGTCCATACTACCCAAAGCAATGTATAGATTTGACACAATTCCTATTAAGAGAGCAATGGCATATTATACAGATCCAGAGCAATATTCAAAAAATGTGAAATATTTGGAACCACAAAAGGCCCCAAATAGCTTCAGCAATATTGAGCAAGTACAGCAAAGTTGGAGATATCAAACTATACTACAAGGCCAGTGTAATAAAAATAGTGTGGTACTAAGATAAGACCAGGCATGTACATCAATGGGAGAGAATAGAGAGCCCAGAAGTAAACCCATGCCTTTATGGTCAATTAATATTTAACAAAGGAGGCAAGAGCATACAAAGGATTAAAGGCAGTCTCTTCAATAAATGATGTAGGGACAATTATACTGGTACATACAAAAACTGAAACTAGACCACCAATTTATACCATACTCAAGGATAAGCTCAACGTGCATAAAAGACTTCAATATAAATGGTGAAATAATAAAATTCCTGGGAGAAATCATAGGTAGTAAAATCTCAGACATGTCTCATAGTGATATTTTTGCCTATATATCTAGGACAAAGGAAACAAAGGAAAAATAAACAAATAGGAATACATCAAACTAAAAAGCTTCTGCACAGCAAAGGAAACGATCAACAAAGTGAAAAGGAAAGCCACTGTATAGGAGAACATATTTGCCAAAGATACATCTGCTGAGGGCTTAATTTCTGAAATATATAATGTACTTATACAACACCAGGATGACAAACAATCCGATTAAACAATGTGCAAAGGACCTGAAGAGACACTTCTCCAAAGAGGACATACAGATGGCCAATAGACATAGGAAAAATGCTAACCGTCACTAATCATCAAAGAGAGGCAAATTAACACCAAAGTGAGGTATCACCTCACACCTGCCAGAACGGCTATCATCAATAAATCAGCAAACAAGTGATGGTGAGGATGTGGATAAAAGGGAATCTGAGTACACTGTTGGTGGGGATGCAGACTGGTGCCGCCACTGTGGAAAATGGTAGAGTTTCCTCAAAAAATTAAAAATGGAACTTCCTTTTGACCTAGTGATACAAATTATGGGAATATATCCTAAGAATCCCAAGACATTAATTCAAAATAACGTATGTACCCCTATGTTCATACCAGCATTATTTATAATTGCCAAGATCTGGAAACAGCCCTAACGCTCATCAGTACATGAGTGGATAAAAAAGCTTTGGTACTAGTACACTTACACAATGAAATATTACACAGCCATAAAAAAGATGGAACTCTTCCTTTTTGCAACAACATAGATGTAGATTATTATACTAAGTGAAATAAGCCAGTCAGAGAAAGAGAAATAACATATGATCTCACTTATATGTGGAATCTAATGGACAACATAAACAAGTGAGCAAAATAGAAACAGAGGCATGGATACATGGAAAAGACTGACTGCTGCCAGAGGGAACAGGGTGAGGGGGACTGAGTGAAATGTGGTGAAGAGATTACTCCAAGCATGTCAAACTCAAAGGCTAACATGGGACAAATAAACAAGCTTTAAGTTTATGTGGGCCACAAAAAAAAAAAAAGCTTCAATTTTCATAGAAACGTAGGTTTATTTCGATAGGGACATGCTGAGTACAAAAAGCTGAAATAAATGAGTAACCATTGACATAAAATAATAGAACATTTTAATAAATATTCATATTTTTTCTTTTTTTAAAATATATTTTATTGATTTTCCACAGAGAGAAAGAGAGAGGGATAGAGAGCTAGAAACATCGATGAGAGGGAAACATCGACCAGCTGCCTCCTGCACACCCCCCACCGGGGGTGTGCCCGCAACCAATGTACATGCCCTTGACGGGAATCGAACCTGGGACCTTTCAGTCCACAGACCGACGCTCTATCCACTGAGCCAAACCGGTTTCGGCCATATTTTTTCTTGAACATTAAATTACCAGACACTGAATAACTGCACAAGTCAATAAGCATAACGCAAATAAACCAAATTTTCTTGTTCTCTGAAAGGGAAATATTTCCTGTGGCACAAACCAAACAAGTCAGTACAAGACTGATGACGTGGCAATTGGCTGCTAAAATATTCGCTGCTAGTATTAGTGGAGAGAAATGGTGCGCCTATGCGTAAGGGAAATGAATGCAACACGATTATAGTAATCAGTCATTAGCGAACATTGTAGTTCCTTATTAATAATCCTATATAATAAAAGCGTAATATGCTAACTGTCTGGTCATCTGGTCGGCCGTTCAACCAATCAAAGCTTAATATGCTAATGATATGCTAAGGCCGCTCAACCGCTCACTATGACGTGCACTGACCACCGGGGGCAGATACTCCGACCAGTAGATTAACTCCCTGCTGGGGTCCAGCCGATCTGGACTGAGTGAGATGGCCGGACACACCCTGGAGCCCTCCCGTGGTCCCTCCCCAGCTTGCCAACCTCCCGTTTCCCTCCTCAGCCCCAATCGTGCACTGCTGGGGTCCCTCAGCCTGGCCTGCACCCTCTCGAAATCCAGGACCCTTCAGGGGATGTCGGAGAGCCAGTTTTGGCCCAATCCCACAGGCCAGGCCAAGGGGCCTCACTGCTGCACGAATTTGTGCACCCAGCCTCTACTTATGTATAACAGGATATTGTCAAAATTAAGTTATGAAACTTTTATTAAAATGTTTCTTACGTACCGTTATATTGGCTGGGCCACAAAAAATACTCGTGATGGTCCACACGTGGCCCACATACTGCATGTTTGACATGCTTGGATTAGGCAAAGACCATATATGCATAACCTATAGACACAGACAACAGTGCAGTGTTTGCCAGAGGAAAGGGAGGGTGAGGGCTGGGTGGAGGTAGGCATGGGGGTTGGAGAATTGGGGATATCTCTCTTAGTGTAAAAAATAAAAAAAAAGTATCATGTCTTATTGAGAGTGATAGAAATTCAACTCAAATGAACCTAATAATTGGCCTTTATTTAGGTAATGTCACTGGAAAATATGATTATGGGCCTCAAATATCCTAAACACTATTGGTCTTTCTGTGTCTCTGCTCTGCTAGCTCATGCTTGTTTTTTGGTGTTGTTTGTTTGTTTTGTGTGTGTGTTTGTAGGCTGTCTCATCAAGGTGAACAAGATGGCTCCAGTAGTGACAGACTCAAATCCTCTGACGGTGGCAACCCCACTGAAGAGAGATGGCTTTTTCAGGAACTAATGGCTTGCTTGTTTCATATATCCATGGTGAATATGGCACGTGAGGAGAGGGCCTTGACAGGCTCAAGCTAAACTATATTACTCTTCTGAGACAGGACTTGTGATTGTTCCACAAGGATGACCAAAGTGGAAGAGGACTTCATGTCTTTTAAATGCAATGATGATCATTCAAGATTAAAAGAAAACAGCAAAAATGAAATTTCAGTCCAAAACTTATATACCAGAATAATGTAACAATCATAACAGTCAATGAAATGTTTTGTGCAATTTTAAAACTACTGCATATTTATTTTTCCATTAATATAAAGAATATATTGTGTACTGAGTGTATAATATGTGTCCTGCTTTTTATATATATTATCCCTACTCTCCACAGCAAAACTGAGTGATTCTATTTTTATTCCTATTTTAAGAGAAGGAAAACTGTGGTCATGGCAAAATTGCGATTAAAATCCAGATTTACCTTGAAGAAAAGAAAGAAGTTAATAAAGGAAGTTAACGTGCCTAGAGGACAAAGCTGGCATCAAGATGTCATTCTCCCTCTAAATGATCACTAAATATTTTAGGCGGGGGCGGGGGGGTCGGCGACCAGAATTGTGTTCTTGAAAGTAGAAGGAAAACTCACACACAAAGGCCTCTATTAAATCATCAGTGTGTGAAGGGAGCCACAGAGCAATCACCTCAGTCGGAGAAGGTGCACAGAGTGGTCTTCCGGGTAGGGCATGCCCTTCTCTCGCGTTGTTTCCTAGCAGACGCGAGAGCAGACGCCAACTGTACCCAGAAGCCCTCCGGGCTGAGCTAGTGCCAGTGGAAGCTTCACCTTGAGAGGAGTGCGTCCTTTGTGCTTTGAGGTACATACAGGCCATGGGGGCACTAAGCAGTCGGATGCTATGGCTCAGGCGGGGCCATGCTCCAGAGCAGCCAGGTGCCGGTGGGGAGGAGGAGGAAGTGGCAGCCATGGCAGTAGTTGGTGAGGTGGAGGAGGAGAGTGAAGCGGGCGGCTCCAGCCCCAGTCAGGGTGGCGTCAAAAGGAAGGCAGACTCAGGAGAGCCTCACGAACAAGAGCCCCACCGGAAACACACCAAAGACAGTTCAGGTTCCGTTTACGAGGCACTCTTCTTAAGGGGTGAAGGCAGTGATGTGCAGATCCGCGCACTAGGGGAGGTGTGGAACTTGCACAGGGTCTACTTGTGCCAGTCAGGTTACTTCGCTAGCATGTTCAGTGGTGCTTGGAGGGAAGCAACCATGAATACCATAGAGTTGCAAATGCCTGACGAGAACATTGATCGTGAGGCACTGCATGAGGCTTTAGGCTCTTTGTACGAAGACTCCGTGCTCATTCAACCCCGCCGAGTCGTCCCCATCCTGGCCACGGCCAGCATGCTGCAGCTCGACGAGCTGATTCAACAGTGTGGGGAGATCATGGAGGAAACGGTTAGTGTCCAGACCGTATGCAGCTACTACTACTCTGCTGGGAGCTACGGCCTCCCAAACATCAGGACCATGTGCTTTCAGTGGCTGCTGGACAACCTGATGACTCACCATAGTGAGGAACTAATGCGAGAAATCAACCTGGATATCATGGAAGAGCTCATTGTCTCTTCAGAGCTCTTAGTGATGGAAGTGGAGATGGATGTGTACACAATGCTGAAAAAGTGGATGTACTTGCAGCTTCAGCCGACATGGAGGGGCCCCCACAGAGCCTTATTGTCCGACGCCAACTTGTGGTTTGCAAGGTCCAAGAGGGAGTTGGATGGCACCCCTTTCTTGGAGACCCCGCAGGGCAGAGCCTTCGTGCCAGTGTTCCAGCATCTGCGGCTGGCCTACATAGTCTGTGACCTGCCATCAGCACGCATCATTGACCAGGATGCACTGATCCCTGCCACGTGGCTGACCCCAGTGTACAAAGAGCAATGGCTTGCCCTCCTCCGGGCTGAGCAAACCAGGGAGCTCGGGCCCATTGCCGTCCACGTGTCCAACTTCCAGGGGAACACCATGCGGTGCGGGCACCGGGTCCACAGGGAAGAGCCATGCAGCTGGCGGTGGGCAGGCTTCAACTTTGGCTGGGACTTGGTAGTGTGCTACGCCAGCCGGCGTGTCACCTTCAGGCGCAGTGCACTGAACAATTCCCACGGCCTCGGGGTCAGCTTACTCTGGCAGAGAAAGATTGCGTTCCGCCTGTGCCTGGTTTCCCTGGACAGGGCTGGAAGAACCGTTTTCAGGAAGGACACAGAATACCAGGTGCTTTCCCTGGGAAAAGATGAAGAGCTAGAGGTAGCGAACCTGGGGAACCAAGATGTGGTCTTCCCCATATATGTGGCCTGTAACTTCCTGTACCTCCCCAGAGAGGGGTCCTCTCAAGAGTAAGGACCCCCACCAAAGCTCAGAGAGCCGAGCAGCTCTTTTCTGGGCACAGGAGCAGTCAGCTTTCTCTAGATGCCAGATCTCTCCATGGGATCAACTGGCCTTGCCCATCTCTGGTGACCAAATTCTGTCAGAGGCTCTGTTGAACTGCAGCTTGTGATAGTTGAGACTGTTTACCAGCGCTTATGAAGAGGACACATTTTGAAGCCCTCAAGCACCTCAAGAACTCATTCCTGCTTTCATGTAGCAACCTGTTCTCCTGGTTTTACATACATAGGCATCCCGCTCCGCCCCCCCCCCCCCCCCCCCACGCCCCACATCATTTCTGTGAAACAAAGACCAATTGACTTTAAAGAGAAACTCTACAACTCTTGGTTTAGCTCTTTTTCTTTTCTTTATTTGCATTTCCCTGATGATTGGTCATGTTGAGCAACTTTCCATATGCCTATTAAGTATTTTCTTGAGTTTAGCTTAAAAAATTTAAAGGAATACTTTGACTTCTCTTTGACTTGGTGTTTTTAGAGCTGCCCTGCCTGACTCACCCCACTGGATCCATTGGGATTTTTACCCCTTTCCCATTTCCGGCCACTGAGTGTATTACTTGCTTTACATGTTCTCTCCCTAAGTGAGCACACCTAGGCTACACTGATGATCTTCTTTTTGTTGGTTGTTCTTCAACCTAAGAGTATCTTAATTTTTGAGGGGCCTCTATACTGTTCACCATGATGGCTGAGCCAGTTTACACTCCCACCAACAATGCGGGAGGGTTTGCTTTCCTCCACATATCTTCACCAACACTTGTTATCATTCTCCTTGTTGATAATGGTCATTTTTACAAGTGTAAGGTGGTTTTGATTTGCATTTCCCTGGTGGTTGGTCAAGTTGAGCAACTTTCCATATGCCTATTAAATATTGGAATGTTTTTTTTTGAAACACGTCTTTTTAATTCCTCTGTCCATTTTTAAAACAGACCACTTCTTGATTTCATTGTTGTTATTGGGTTGTACAAGTTCCGTATAAATGTGGAATAGTAATCATTTTTCACACATGGTTTGCAAATATCGTAGCTTGTAATGTAATGTTGAGGAGTTTCTTCAACATGTTTTCTTCTAGGAGTTTTTCATTATGAGGTCTTACATTATAGTCTTTGATCCATTTCAAGCTAAATTTTGTGAGTGGTGTAAGACTGGGTTCCAGTTTCCTTTTCTACATGTGGTAATGCAGCATTCCAAACACCATTTGTTGAAGACAATATCCTTTAGCCATTATTATGTCCTTGACTGTCTTATCAAATATTAGTTGACTTTATCTGCACTGGTTTAATCCTGGGCTCTTTATTCTATTCCATTGGTCTACATGTCTCCTTTCTATGCCAACATCATACTATTTGCATTACTATAGCTTTTGTAGTATAGCTTAAAATCAACCAGTGTGAGGCCTCCAGCTTTGTTTTTCTTTCTCACTATTACTATTCAGGGATTTTGTGATTTTATACAAATTGTAGGGTTATTTTTTTCTATTTCTATGAAAAATTCCATTGTAATTTTGATAGGGATTTTGTTAAATCTATAGGTGGCTTTGGGTAGCATGGGCATTTTAACAATATTATGTCTGCCAGTGCATAAAAATAAAGTGTTCTTTTATTTGTTGGTGTCCTCCTAGATTTCTTTCATCAAAGAATTTTAAGTTTCTTTGTAAAAATCATTCACTTCCTTGTTTAATTTATTCCTAGACATTTCATTATTTTTGATGTTATGAATGAGCCTGGTTTTTATTTATTTTTCAGCTATTTCATATTTAATGTATAAGGAAGAAACTGCTTTTTGCATATTGATTTTACATACTGAAAATTTACTGAATTTGTTGATTATGTCCAACAGTTTTTAGTTGAGTCTTTGGGTCTTTTCTTTATATAAGCTCATATCATCTGACAATAATGACAATTTTACTTCTTGATTTCTGATTTGGGTGCCTTCGATCTCTTTGTCTTGCCTCATTGCTCTATACAGAATTTGAAGTACTATCCTACACAATAAAGAGAGAATATGCAAATTGACTGTCACTCCACCACAAAGATAACAGCACCCACAGTGGAGGGGGGTGGTTTCCATAACACAAGATGGTTGAACCCACAGCAGAGGCCGAGTTCCAATAACGAGCCTTACGAGCAATCAGCAGGGACCTGAGGCTGTACCCCCCTGCCACTGTGGGGCTTCATAGGGGACCAAAGGCCATGTCTTCCACACTGGCAAGGCTTGACGTGGGGACCTCAGGCTGCGTGCCCCGCCCAGTGGGGCTTGATGGAGGACCTCAAGGTGCACCCCCCTGCCCCAGTGCTGGGCTGGGGGACCTCAGGCCACACCTTCCGCCCAGTGGGGCTTGACAGCGACCTGAGGATGTGCGACCCTCCCAGCGGGGATTGACAGGGTTCCTCAGACTATGCCAACCCTGGCGCCGGGATGGGGGACCTGAGGCTGCGCCCTTAACCCGGCAGGGCTTGACTGAGAACCTCAAGGTGTGCCCTCCCTCCACAATGTTGGGCCTAGAGCCCTCGGTCTGCTCCCCTCGGCCCCACCAGGGGCACCTCAGGCCATGCCCCCCACCTAGTGGAACTAGATGGCGGACCTAAAGCTGCGCTAGGCCTGGAGACCTGAGGCTGCGCCCTCTGCCCTGCGGGGCTTGACAGGGTACCACTAGGCACATGCCCTGCCCCAATGCCAGGCCAGAGGACATCAGGCTGCACCCCCCAGCTGGTGGGGCTTGACGGAGGACCTCAAGGTGCGACCCCCTCCCCATTGCAGGGCTGGGTGACCTCGGGCTGCTCACCTCGCCCCGGGCAGGGGGACCTCATGCAGTACCCCCAACCAGCAGGGCTTGACGGGGGACCTGAGGCTGTGTCTCCCTCACGGTGGGGCTTGACAGAGGACCTGAGGCTGCGCCCCTTCAGGGTGCTGGGACAGGGGACCTGAGGCTGGGCCCTCCGCCTGGCATGGCTTGACAGGGGAACTCAAGGCATGCCTACCACCCGGCAAGGATTTACATGGGACCACAGGCCATGCCCCTCACCCAGTGGGGCTTGATGGAGGACCTCAAGGTGTACGCCCCTGGCCCAGTGCTTGGCCGGTGAACCTCAGGCCACGCCTTTCGCCCCATGGGGCTTGAAGGGGACCTGAGGCTGTGCCACCCTCCCAGCGGGGCTTGACGGGGGACCTGAGGCTGCGCCCCCCTCCTGGCGCAAGGACGGGGGACCTCAGGCCATGCCCCTCACCTTGGCGCCAGGTTTGGTTACTTCAGGCCATGCCCCCCAACCGGCAGGGTTTGACCGGGAACCTCAGGCCATGCCACCCATCCTGGCACCAAGCCAGTAGACCTCTGGCCGCACCTCCTGCCAAGAAGGGCTTGACAGGGGACCTCAGGCTATACCCCCCACCAGGCGGTGCTTGACTGGAGACATCAGGCCTTGCCCAGGCCCGGCACCAGGCCAGGAGACCTGAGGCCGCGCCCCCACCTGGCAGGCCTTGACAGAGGACCTCAGGCCTCGCAACGCTGCCCGGGCATCAGGGCAGGGATCTGAGGTGGTGCCCGCCCCCTTTCCCCCATAGGGCTTGACAGGGGACCTGAGACTGTGCCACCAACCCTGGCGCCAGGCCTGAGGACCTGAGGCTTCGCCCTTCACCTGGCAGGGCTTGACAGAGGACCTCAAGGTGTTCCCTCCCTCCCCAGTGTTGGGCCTGGAGCCCTCAGTCTACTCCCCTCGGCCCCAGCGGGGCACCTCAGGCCATGTCCCCCACCCACTGGGGCTTGATTGGGGACCTAGAGGTGTGCCCCCCCCCCGCCCGGCGCTTGGCTGGGGGACCTGAGGCTGTGCCCTCTGTCCTGCGGGCTTGACAGGGTACCACTAGACACGTGCCCTGCCCCAATGCCAGGCCAGGGGACCTCAGTCTGCGCCCCCCACCAGGTCGAGCTTTATGGAGTACCACAAGGTGTGCTCCCCCTTTGCCATTGCTGGGCCCTGGGACCTCAGGTTGCTCACCTCCCCCCAGGCAGGGGGACCTCATGCAGTAGCCCCAACCAGCAGGGATTGACTGGGGACCTGAGGCTTTGTTTCCCGCCTGGTGGGGCTTGACAGTGGACCTGAGGCTGCGCCACCCTCAGGGTGCGGGGCCGGGTGACCTGAGGCTGGGCCCTCTGCCTGGCATGGCTTGACAGGGGAACTCAAGGCATGACTACCACCAGGCGAGGCTTGACAGGGACCTCAGGCCACACCCGCCACCCAGTGGGGCTTGATGGAGGACCTCAAGGTGCACCCCCCTGCCCCAGTGCTGGGCCAGGGGACCTCAGGCCACGCCTTCCGCCCAGTGGAGCTAGACAGGGACCTGAGGCTGTGCCACCTTCCCAGCGGGGTTTGAAGGAGGACCTGAGGTTGCACCCCTCTCCTGGTGTCAGGTAGGGGGAACTGAGGCTGCGCCCCTTTGCTCAGTGGGGTTTGACAGGTGACCTCAAGGCGCGTCCGCTGCCCAAAAGCTAGGCTGTTTGACCTCAGGCCATGATCCTCACCTTGGCTCCAGGTTTGGGGACTTCAGGCCATGCCCCCCACCCAGCAGGGTTTGACGGGGGACCTCAGGCCATGGCACCCACCCTGGTGCCAAGCCAGCGGACCTCAGGCCGCACCTCCTTCCCCGCAGGGCTTGACACGGGACCTCAGGCTACAACCCCTACGATGTGGCTCTTGACAGGAGACAACAGGCCTTGCCCTGGCCCTGGCACCAGGCCAAGGGACATGAGGCTGCGCCCCCCAGGTGGCAGGCCTTGACAGGGTACCTCAGGCCGTGCAACCCTTCCCGGGCATCAGGGCAGGGATCTGAGGTGCTGCCAGCCCCCTTGCCCCCATGGGGCTTGACAGGGGACCTCAGGCTGTGCCACCAACCTTGGCGCTGGGATGGAGGACCTGAGGCTGCACACTTCCCCTGGCAGGGCTTGACAGAGGACCTCATGGTATGCCCTTCCTCCACAGTGTTGGGCCGAGAGTCCTCAGTCTGCTCCAGAGCAGGGGCACCTCAGAACATCCCCCCCACCCAGTGGGGCTTGATGGGGGACCTAAAGCTGCGCCCCCCCTCCCGGCGCTGGGCCTGGGGACCTGAGGCTGCGCCCTCTGCCCTGCGGGGCTTGACAGGGTTCCACTAGGCACGTGCCCTGCCCCAATGCCAGGCCAGTGGACCTCAGTCCGCGCCCCTCGCCAGGTCGAGTTTGATGGAGTACCACAAGGTGTGCTCCCCCTTGCCATTGTTGGTCCCTGGGACCTCAGGTTGCTCACCTCGCCCCAGGCAGGGGGACCTCATGCAGTACCCCCAACCAGCAGGGATTGACTGGGGACCTGAGGCTTTGTTTCCCGCCTGGTGGGGCTTGACAGTGGACCTGAGGCTGCGCCACCCTCAGGGTGCTGGGCCGGGGGACCTGAGGCTCAGCCCTCTGCCTGGCATGGTTTGACAGGGGAACTCAAGGCATGACTACCACCAGGCGAGGCTTGACAGGGACCTCAGGCCACGCCCCCCAACCAGTGAGGCTTGATGGAGGACCTCAAGGTGCACCCCCCTGCCCCAGTGCTAGGCCGGGGGACCTCAGGCCACGCCTTCCGCCCGGTAGGGCTTGACGGGGACCTGAGGCTGTGCCACCCTCACGGCGGGGTTTGAAGGGGGACCTGAGGCTGCACCCCCCTCCTGGCGTCAGGTATGGGAACCTGAGGCTGCGCCCCTTGCTCAGTGGGGTTTGACAGGAAACCTCAAGGCGCGCCCGCTGCCCCAAAGCCAGGCTGTTTGACCTCAGGCCATGCCCCTCACCTTGGCTCCAGGTTTGGGGACTTCAGGCCATGCCCCCCACCCTGCAGGGTTTGACGGGGGACCTCAGGCCATGCCACCCACCCTGGCGCCAAGCCAGCGGACCTCAGGCCGCACCTCCTTCCCAGCAGGGCTTGAAAGAGGACCATAGGCTACAACCCCTATAATGTGGCTCTTGACAGGAGATAACAGGCCTTGCCCTGGCCCTGGCACCAGGCCAGGGGAAGTCAGGCCGTGCCCCCCAAGTGGCAGGCCTTGACAGGGTACCTCAGGCCGCGCAACCCTGCCCAGGCATTGGGGCAGGGATCTGAGGTGCTGCCCGTCCCCTTGCCCTCATGGGGCTTGACAGAGGACCTCAAGGTGTGTCCTCCTCCTCCCTCCACAGTGTTGGGCCGAGAGCCCTCAGTCTGCTCCTCTCGGCCCCAGCGGGGGCACCTCAGGCCATGCCCCCCACCCAGTGGGGCTTGATGGGGGATCTAAATCTGTGCCCCCCTCCCGTCGCTGGGCCTGGGGACCTGAGGCTGCGTCCTCTGCCCTGCGGGGCTTGACAGGGTACCACTAGGCACGTGCCCTGCCCCAATGGCAGGCCATAGGAAATCAGGCTGCACCCCCCACCTGGTGGGGCTTGACAGAGGTCCTCAAGGTGTGCTCCCCTTCCCCATTGCTGGGCTGGGGGACCTCAGGCTGCTCACCTCGCCCCGGGCAGGGGGACCTCATGCAGTACCCCCAACCAGAGGGGCTTGACGGGGGACCTGAGACTTTACCCCCCTCCCAGTGAAGCTTGTCAGGGACCTGAGGCTGCACCCCCTCCCGGCGCTGGGCTGGGGGACCTGAGGCTGCACCCTCTGTCCTGCGGGCTTGACAGGGTACCACTAGGCACGTGCCCTGCCCCAATGGCAGGCCATAGGAAATCAGGCTGCACCCCCCACCTGGTGGGGCTTGACAGAGGTCCTCAAGGTGTGCTCCCCTTCCCCATTGCTGGGCTGGGGGACCTCAGGCTGCTCACCTCGCCCTGGGCAAGGGGACCTCATGCAGTACCTCCTACCAGCGGAGCTTGACGGGGGACCTGAGACTTTTCCCCCCTCCCAGTGAAGCTTGTCAGGGACCTGAGGCTGCACCCCCTCCCGGCGCTGGGCTGGGGGACCTGAGGCTGCACCCTCTGTCCTGCGGGCTTGACAGGGTTCCACTAGGCACGTGCCTTGCCCCAATGAAAGGGCAGGGGATCTCAGGCCGCGCCCCCCGCCTGGTCAAGCTTAATGGAGTACCACAAGGTGTGCTCCCCCTCCCTATTGCTGGGCCTGGGGACCTCAGGTTGCTCACCTAGCCCAGAGCAGGGGGACCTCATGCAGTACCCCCAACCAGCAGGGATTGACTGGGGACCTGAGGCTGTGTGCCCCTCCCGTTGGGGCTTGACAGTGGACCTGAGGCTGCGCCACCCTCAGGGTCCTGGGTTGGGGGACCTGAGGCTGGGCCCTCCGCCTGGCATGGCTTGACAGGGGAACTCGAGGCATGCCTACCACCAGGTGAGGCTTGACAGGGGACCTCAAGCCTTGCCTTCCGCCCAGTGGGGCTTTACAGGGTCCTGAGGCTGTGCCACCCTCCCGGCGAGGTTTGACAGGAGACCTGAGGCTGTACCCCCCTCCTTGTGCCAGGCCGGGGGACCTGAGGCTGCACCCCTTGCACAGTGGGGTTTGACAGGGGAGCTCAAGGTGCGCCCGCTGCCCCAACGCCAGGCCGGGGGACCTCAGGCCATGCCCCTCACCTTGGCTCCAGGTTTGGGGACTTCAGGCCATGCCCCCCACCCTGCAGGGTTTGACCGGGGACCTCAAGCCATGCCACCCACCCTGGCGCCAAGCCAGCAGACCTCAAGCCGCACCTTCCTCCCAGCAGGACTTGACAGAGGACCTCAGGCTACACACCCTATGATGTCGCTCTTGACGGGAGACAACAGGCCTTGCCCTGGCCCTGGCACCAGGCCAGGGGATTTGAGGCTGCGCCCCCCAGGTGGCAGGCCTTGACAGGGTACCTCAAGCTGCTCAACCCTGCCTGGGCATCGGGGCAGGGATTGAGGTACTGCCCGCCCCCTTGCCCCCATGGGGCTTGACAGGAAACATCAGGCTGTGCCACCAACCTTGGCGCTGGGATGGAGGACCTGAGGCTGCACACTTCCCTTGGCAGGGCTTGACAGAGGACCTCAAGGTGTGCCCTTCCTCCACAGTGTTGGGCCGAGAGCCCTCAGTCTGCTCCCCTCGGCCTGAGCAGGGGCACCTCAGGCCATGCCCCCCACCCAGTGGGGCTTGATGGGGGACCTAAAGCTGCGCCCCCCTTCGGGCACTGGGCCGGGGAACCTGAGGCTGCGCTTCTGCCCTGCGGGGCTTGACAGGGTTCCACTAGGCACGTGCCCTGCCCCAATGCCAGGCCAGAGGACATCAGGCTGCATCCCCCACCTGGTGGGGCTTGATGGAGGACCTCAATGTGTGCCCCCCTCCCCATTGCTGTGCTGGGAGACCTCAGGCTGCTCACCTCGCCCCGGGGCAAGGGGACCTCATGCAGTACCTCCAACCAGCGGGGCTTGACGGGAGACCTGAGACTATAGCCCCCTCTCAGTGAAGCTTGTCAGGGACCTGAGGCTGCACCCCCTCCCAGAGCTGGGCTGGGGGACCTGAGGCTGCGCCCTCTGTCCTGCGGGCTTGACAGGGTACCACTAGGCACCTGCCCTGCCCCAATGCCAGGCCAGGGGACCTCAGGCCGCGCGCCCCGCCTGGTCGAGCTTGATGGTGTACCTCCAGGTGTGCTCCCCCTCCCTATTATTGGGCCTGGGGACCTCAGGTTGCTCACCTAGCCCCAGGCAGGGGGACCTCATGCAGTACCCCCAACCATCAGGGCTTGACGGGGGACCTGAGGCTGCACCACCCTCAGGGTGCTGGGCCCTCTGCCTGGCATGGCTTGACAGCGGAACTCAAGGCATGCCTACCACCGGGAGAGGCTTGACAGGTGACCTCAGTCCATGACCCCCCGCCCTGGCGCTGGGCCAGGGGACCTGAGGCTGTGCCTCTTGCCCAGCAGGGCTTGATAAGGGTGGGTCTGGCTAGATCTGGATCTAGCCCAATGGGGGTGTGGGCGGCCACCTCTTGGTCTTGCAATATTTTGAGGCACATGTTTGTGGGCGGGGACTTGACTCTGGGTCCTGTGGTGTGCCCCAGAGTCTGACAGGAGGAAGATTTTCATATACATTTTACTAATTTTTTTTCATCTCTGACACTTCTATTATAGAGAAAGGGCAAATAGCAATATTAAAATATTTCCTCTAATTAATCCCGTTTTAGAGTGCACGAATTTCATGCATCGGTCCACTAGTATTAAATAAGATTGATGTGAGTGGGCATTCTAATCTTGTTCTTGATCTTAAAGAAAAAGCTTTCTAATTTTTGCCATTGAGTATGATGCTAACTGTGGGTTAGTCATATACGGCCTTTATCACATTGAAGTATTTTCCTTCTATACCCAAGCTGTTGAGGTGGGTTTTTTTTTTCCTTCTCATCAATAAAGGGTGTTGTATTTTTTAGAAAGATTTTCCTGCATGTATTGATGTGATTACATGATTTTTTTGTCATTCATCATACTAATTGATGTATATTTATTGATAGTGTGGTGTAAATGTATTGATATTCATAATTTTAACCATTTTTGCATCCCAGGGATAAATCCCATTTAGCCATGGTATATAAACCTCTTAATGAGTTTATTAGTTCAGTTTTCTAATATTTTGTTGAGAATCTTTGCATCTATGTTTATCAGGGATATTGGTCTATAGTTTTCTTTGGTTGTAGTGTACTTTTCTGGTTTTGGTATCAGGGCAATGCTCCCTTTCAAAGAGAATTTGAAAGTTTTTCCTCCTCTTCAGTTTTTTGGAACAGTTGAGAAAGTTTGGCATTAATTTTTCCTTAAATGTTTGGTAAAATTCACCAGTGAAACCATCTATTAATGGGGTTTAATCTGGTGGGTAGTTTTGATGAGTGATTGAATCTCCTTATTCATTATTGGTCTGTTAAGATTTTCTGTTTCTTCCTGGATCAGTTTCAGTAGGTTGTATGACTCTAGGAACTTTTCTGTTTCTTCCACATTATCTAATTTGCTGTTGTGTAATTATTCATAGTAGTCTCTTATGATACTATTAGTGGTATGGTGCACGGATTTGTATACATTGAAAGGAAATTAATTAGAAGGTGGTTGTGGGGGTGGGACTGGGCGAGACAGGCTGGACATGTTCTAGAGCCCACCTCCCGTGGTCCCTCCCTGGCCAGCCGCACCTGGGGCAGCACCGTGGCTCAAAGGGCGACTGCAGAGTGATTGGGGTCCTTCCAGCAGGTGGGGTCCCTCCACCTGGCCTGGGGGGATCAGGCCGAAACCAGCTCTCTGATATCCCCCAGGGGTCCCCAGTTGGGAGAGGGCACTCTGCAAAGTTGCTGTCGCTTAACAACTCCTGCATTGAGTATCTTCCCCCTGGTGGTCAGTGTGTGTCATACCAACCGGCCCTGTTGGCCAGTCGGCCAGTTGGCCAGTCAGCCAGCCGCTTAGCCTTTTATATATATAGATGTATTTCTCCAGTGTCAGTTGAAATTTCCCCTCTTTCATTTCTGGCTTTGTCTTTCTCTTTTTCCTTAGTTTGTCTTGCTAAAAGTCTGTCACTTTATCTTTTTGACAAGACAGCTCTTAATTTCAGCGACACTTTCTATTGTCTTTCTGGTCTCTATTTCATTTATGTCCACCTTGATCTTTATTATTTGCTTTCTTCTGCTAACTTTGGCTCTAATATGTTCTTGATGTTTTAGTTCCTTCAGGTGTACAGTTAGGTTGATTGCAAGCTTTCTCATTTCTTAATATGTGCATTTATGTCTGTAAACTTTCCTTTCAGGACTACTTTTACCACATCCCATAGGTTTTCATATGCTTTGTTTCCATTTTAAATTGCTTGAGATGATCTTTGATTTCTCATTCTATTTCTTCTTTGATCAACTGGTTATTTAGATGTGAATTGTTCAGTTTCCACATATTTGCAGTTTTTTCAGATTTCCTCACATTGTTCTAGTTTCAAAACTATGTGGTCGAGAAAGATACTTATTATGATTTCAGTCTTTTAAAAACAGCATGATAATTACCAGGGGAGAAGGGGAGTAGGGGTGGTAGAAGATGGTATAGGGTGGATAAATGGTGATCAAAAGAGACTTGAGTTGGGGTGGCAAGCACACAATGCAATATACAGATCATGTATTATAGAATTATACAACAGAAACCTATATAGTTTTATTAATCAATGTCAACCCAATAAATTCAATTAAAAACGAAATATAATAAAATTCTCTAAGACCTGCTAGAGGTGGTAAGATATGACCTATCCTGGAAAATGTTCTATGCACACTTAAGAAGGATGTGTATTCTGCTGCTGTCAGATGGAATATTCTATAGGTATCTGTTAGGTCGATTAGGTCTAATGTGTGGTTCAAGTCCATCATTTCCTTGTGGATTTTCTGTCTGGATGATCATTCCATGGTTTAAAGTGGGGTATTAGAATACCCTACCATTGTTGCCTATTTCTGCTTTCCTATCTGTTTTTATTTGCTTAATATATTTAGGTGCTTCAATGTTGGGTGTGAATATATCTATAATTGTTTTATGTTCTTGATGGATAGATCCCCTCATGATATATAATGACCTTCCCTGTACCTGGTTATCATTTTTGGCTTAAAGTAAACTTTTTCTTGTTGTTAATCTTCATCTGAGGGTATTTTCCTTTTTTAAAAATTATTATTATTTTTTAACCCTCACCTGAGGATATTTTTCCATTGATTTTTACAAAGAGTGGAAGAGAGAGGGAAAGACAGAGAGAAATATCAATGTGAGAGAAAAACATCAATTGGTTGCCTCCTTCACGAACCCCAACCAGAAGGCCCTGGCGGGGGAAGAGCCTGCAACCCAGGTAAGTGCCCTTGACTGGAATGGAACCCAGGACCTTTGGTCTGCAGGCCGATGCTCTATCCACTGAGCCAAAGCAGCTAGGGCGAGGATATTTTTCCATTGATTTCCAGAGAGAGTGGAAGGGAGAGGTAGAGACAGAGATAGAGAAACATCTACGTGAGAGACACATTGATTGGCTGCCTCCCGCAGGTACCCCGACAAGGGCTGGGGATCAAGCCTGCAATCGAGGTACATACCCTTGATCGGAATCAAACCTGGGACCCTACAGTGGTGGCCTGACACTCTATCCACTGAGCCAAACTGGCTAGGGCAAAGTAAACACTTTTTTCTGACATGAGTATAGCTCCCTCCACTTTCTTTTGGTTTTCACTTGCATGGGGTAGGTATCTTTTTCTCTCCTTTCAGTGTCAATGTGTCCTAGAGCTGAAGTGGGGCTCCCTCAGCATATAGTTGACTCTTGATTTTGTTTCTTTGTTTGTTTTGTCCATTTATCCACTCTGTGTTTTTTGATCGCTGAAGTCAATCCATTAATATTTAGAGTAATTATTGATATGTAAGGCCTTACTCGTGCCACCTTATTAATTCCTTTCTGGTTGTTTTGTATTTTTCTATTTGTCCCTCTGTTTTTGCCTACCTTTGTAAATTGATGGTTTCCCATGGTACTGTGCTCTGTTTCCACTTTTAAAAAAAATGTTTTGCAAATCTAATCTAGATTTTATCTTTGTTGTTACTATGAGGCTTCCATGTAACGTCTCTTAGGTAAAACAGTATACTTCATGCTGACAGCAACTAATCTTTGTTAACCAATAAAGGCTTTATTCTTTTACTCCTCCCTTTCTTATTATCCATTACCTCTTTTATGTTATTAGTTAACAATTTATGGTAGATGTTGCTATTTTAACTAAGTTTTTCTTTAAATTTTAAGTCATAATTGATGACTAACTTATAATCCTAATATAGCTTCTAATACAGAGTATAGTTGGTATATAATATTAGTTATATTAGTGACAGGTATATAATTTCATAATTCAACATGTTTAAACCTTACAATGTGATCACCCCATTAATTCTAGTACTCATCTGTCGCTTGGTATCTGTAGGACAAATTTTGCAAGATGAACTATTCATGACTGGAAATTTTCATCTTTCAACATTTTGAATATATAAATCCACTCTCTCATGGCCTCTGGTGTTTCTAGTGAGAAATCCACTGACAACCTAGTGGTGGTGTTTCTCTGTAAGTGACTTTTTGTGTTTTTTTTCCTTGGTGCCTTGAAGATTCTTTTTTCATTAAAGTTTGACAGTTTAATAATAATGTGTATTGGACAAGGTCTGTTAGCATTGAGGAAATGGGGTGTTGTGTTAGTTCTATGGACTTCTGTGTCCATGTCCTTACCTAGGTTTGGATAGTTCTCCTCTATCATTTCTTTCAATAAACTCTGTGCTCTCTTCTCCCTCTTTTCTCCTTATGGTACCCTGATACTCTAATATTTGTCTTTCTATGGTCTCTCATAGCTCATGTAGGCATTTTTTTCATTTTTAAAATCTTTTTTATTTCTTCTCTTCTGTGTTATTTCAAAAACTGTTTCATCCAAGTCACTCATTCTTTTTTCTTTCTTTTTTTTCTGCTCTACTACATATGGTAATTCATTGAACTTTTCAGCTGCAGAGTTTCTGTTTATTTCTTTTCTTTTCTTTTCATCTCTTGTTAAAGAATTCATTTTGTTCATATATTTAACCCCAAATTTAATTGAATTCTGTTTCTGAGTTTTTTATAACTTGATGTGTTTTTATATCTTCTATTTTGAATCCTTTATCTGTTAAAGTGCTATATGCTGTTCCTTTAAGTTCAGTTGCTGAATAATTATTTTCTTTTTGCTATTCCATATTTTATTGATTTTTTAAATATTCCTTGTAGTTATGTGTTGGTGCTTTTGCTTTTTAAACAGCAGACACCTTCTTAACTTTTTGCTTGCTGCCTTCTGCAGATGTGGTGTTATGTTCAATGGCATTGCTATTATCTGATATTTCCTCTGTGTTTGTGAGGAATTGTTCCACTCTTCTTGCTCTCTCCTGGTCAAATTTTGAAACGTTTGTTTCTCTGGTTCTTACAATTCACCAGGGTGGCTATTGTTTTCCAAAAGGTGGCACTATAGCTTCAGTTTGTGGTTTCTCCCTTGCCTAATGACCATGATCTGTTTTCTGAGAGTGCTCCTTGTGCTCTCTGAGCTTGATCTCTTGGATGCACTTGGGAGCACACACAAGGAAGTGGAGGGAGGTGTGGGTTAAGCACTCAATGAGGTGAGATGGCACTCCCAGAGGTTTGTGAGTAGGCTTCCTGCTGAGTGCAGTCTTTTTAATACCCCTTTAAGTTCTTATCTGCCTCTTTCCCAATATACTCCTTGCACCCCAATGGAGAGCTCCCACCTTAGTCCTCCAGGTCGTCCTAAAGAAAAAAAGGTTTTTCCAGCTGTGTTATGCCCAGCTGGGATAGCCTGGGACTCACTCACCACTATGCGTTTTTTCATGGGAAAGGTTGCCTCCACCAGATAAATCAGTTCTGTTCAGTGCTTCCTTAGAGTTCAGGCATCACCTGAAAAGTTACTGTTACCACCTTTGCCCAGACAAAAGTCATAGTTTTATTTTTCTCTAATGGTGAGCTAGAGTCTCCCTTTCAGAAGGTTGGACTTCTTGAAGATCTCTCATGCATGAGCAAGTGCCCTGGTCAATACTCACCCAATTTTTTGCCCGAGAGTGGCTGGGCGTGTCGAGGCAGTTTTGCTGTCTTCACCAGTTCTGCAGCCTGTTTGGAGGTTTGTTTATCTCTTACAGGCTATACAGGTAGGTGAGACTCCTCTAGAGGTCCTTGGAATAAGACTCCCACCAAGTTTCTTTTGTTCTTGTATGGATATCTAATTCATTGACTAATAGGGGAGATATAAACAAGGAATGTGTTACATGTTGCTGATGTCACTCTTATAATTTCTTTATTTACTAGTAAGTCTGGCATCCTATATGGTAAAGAGGTAATATGCAAATTGACTATCACTCCAACACACAAGATGGCCACCCCCATGAGGACACAAGATGTCTGCCACAAGATGGCTGGCAGGGGAAGGCAGTTGGGAGGGACCAGGCTGGCAAGAGAGAGAAGTTAGGGGTGACCAGACCAGCAGGAGAGGGTAGCTGGGGGCAACCAGGCCTGCAGAAGAGGACAGTTAGGGGTGACCAGGCTGGCAGGGAAGGGCAATTGGGGCAATCAGGCCCGCAGGGGAGCAGTTAGGCATCAATCAAACTGGCAGGGGAGTGGTTAGGGGGTGATCAGGCTAGCAGGCAGGTGAGCAGTTGGGAGCCAGCAGTCCTAGATTGGGAGAGGGATGTCTGACTGCCCATTTAGGCCCAATCCCACCTAGAGGGATGTCCGACTGCCCATTTAGGCCCAATCCCACCCTCAAGGGGTCCCAGATTGGAGAGAGTGCAAGCTGGGCTGAGGGACACACACACACCCCATGCATGAATTTCATGCACCAGACCTCTAGCTAAGGTAATACTTACCTCAATGAGTAAGTTGGGAAATGCTTTCTATGCTTCCATTTCATGCAAACATCATGGATATTTGGTAAATTATTTATATTTTCTTGTAAGAATGGTTAACATGAGTTCTATCTTTTTAACAAAATTTAAGTGTATACTACATTATTTTTGAGTACAGGTACAATGTTGTACAGTAGACCTCTAGAGTTGATCTTGCTTGACTGAAAATTTATGCCAATTGATTAATAACTCTTCCTTCTCCTCTCATCCCAACCCCTGGGAACAATTATTTCAGGCTTTGATTTTATAAACTTCACTCATTTAGATACCTCATGTAAGTGGAATCATGCAGTACTTGTCTTATTTTGCATAGATACCCAGTAGTGGATAGTGCGATTGCTAGATAATATGTGTGTTCTAATTTAATTGCCTAAAAGCCTTCATACTCTTTTCCTTAGTGGAAATGAATCATTTTTCATTCCCACCAACAGTGTGCAAGGGTTTCAACCTCTCCACACTCTTATCAACACTTTTGTTGCTGTTATTAATAGCCATCTTGATACGTGTGATATGATATTTCATTGTGGTTTTCATTTATATTTCCCCAATGATTAGTGACAGTGAGTGCTTTTTCATATATCTGTTGTTCATTTGTATGTTTTCTTTGGATAAATGTCTATTAAATCTTTAGCCCATTTAGAAGAGTGTGCTATTGCTGCCATATCACCTTTCAATTATCCAGTATGTTCTATGCTTAAAGCCAATACAAATGAGTTTATACTAACTGTAGACTATAGAGAGCTAAAAAATACTATTTATTATAATACTTCTACCAATATCACACTAATAGATGACACTCAAAATAACATGGGTAAATTGAAGTTATAGATTTCACCAACATGTTCTGTTCAGTAACACATTAACAGGAGAGAGGTATTCTTACCCAACTCCCATTTACTTTGCTCCACTACGGATACTGTGAAACAAACCTGTAACTACTCCCAATATTCAGTAGATGGAAATAAATACCCACAGTACAATCAGACACCTACTTCCGCCTGGAGATGCCATCCACTTACGTTAGCCCTTACATGGTTTCTGTGCCTCTTTCTTAATTGAGTTCCTACCTTTGCCATTGTTGACAGATTGCGGATTTAGCACATCCAGAGGTGTATCACCCTAGCCTTAGATTATGTACTGGCTCATAAAGCAGAGTTCTGTGCACTAATTAACAGACCCGCTGCATGTGAGTAATAAAACACTCACTATAATTTACAAGTAGACAGAAACATGTACCAAAGAGTCATAATTTTACCATACAGACTAATAAAATAGAACAAGTAAAATCATGTTGTTGTTTTTTTTCTTGGTGATCTATTTCCTGGATTCTTTCCAATAAATGGGCAGACTTGTTTTAAATTGATTTTGAAATCCTAGTTTGTGCCCTTAGATGATTCTGAGTCCTGAAGATAATTTATTGCTGGTCCCAAACTGAGATATTATGAAATAAAATATATTTTTAATTAAAAATAAACCTCTGACGATTAGTGAGGTTTAAGTTTTTTCTTATGTCTATTGGCCATCTGTATGTCCTCTTTTGAGAAGTGTCTATTCAGGTCCTTTGCCCATTTTTTAATTGGGTTGCTTGTCTACCTGGTGTTGCGTTGTTTAAGTTCTTTATATATTTTGGAAATTGGCTCCTTTTCAGATATATCATTGGAAAATATGATCTTCCATGTAGTTGGTTCCCTTTTCAATTGGTTGATGGCTTCTTTTGCTGTGCAGAAGCTTTTTAGTTTAATGTAGTCCAATTTGTTTACTTTTTTGTTTCCCTTGCCCTAAGAGATATATTTGCAAAAATATTGCTATGAGAAATGTCTGATATTTTACTGCTTATGATTTCTTTTATGATTTTTATGGTTTCACAACTTTATTGAAGTTGTTTATCCATTTTGAGTTTATTCCTGTGTATGGTGTAAGTTTGTGGTCTAGTTTAATTCTTTTATACATATACCTGTCCAATTTTCCCAACACCATTTATTGAAGAGACTGTCTTTACCCCATTGTATGCTCTTGCCTCATTGTCAAATATAAACTTACCATAAAGGTGTAGTTTATTTCTAGAGTCTCTATTCTGTTCCATTGATATATATGCCTCTTTTCATGCCAAGGCAAGGCTGTTTTGTTTACAATATCCCTGTAGTATAGTTTGATATCAGATATTATGATACTTGCAACTTTGTTCTACTTGCTCAATATTGCTGAAGCTATTCAGGGTCTTTTTTGGTTCCATATACACTGAGTGGCCAGATTATTATGATCTCTGAATGCATAATAATCTGGCCATTCAGTGTATAGTCTATATAATAAAAAGCTAATATGCAAATTGTCCCCTCAAACAGGAGTTCGACCAGCAGGCAGGCCGGCCAACTGCCCATGCCCCCTCCCCCTAGCCAGGCTGGCCAGACCCCACCCATGCATGAATTCATGCACCGGGCCACTAATATATAAATATATATATATATATATATATATATATATATATATATTCAGAGATCATAATAATCTGGCTACTCAGTGTATATTTTTGGAATATTTGCTCTAGATCTGTAAAATGAGCCACTGTTATCTTAATAAGAATTTCATTGAATCTATAGATTTCTTTGTGTAGTATGACCATTTTCATAATGTTAATTCTTCCAGTCCATGAACATGGTATATACTTCTTATTTATATCTTACTCAACTTCTTTCTTTCAGTAGTTTTCAAAATTACCTCCTAGGTTAAATTTATTCTTAGGAACCTAACTTTTTTTTGTAATAATAAATGGAATTTTTTTCTTAATTTCTCTTTTTGTAGTTTATTATTGTTGTATAAAATGGCATTGATTTCTGTGTATTAATTTTGTATCTAGTTACTTTGCTGAATTCATTTATTACATCTAGTAGTTTTTTGGTGGAGTCTTTAGGGTTTTCTATGCACAATATGCTGTCTTCTGTGAATAATGAGAGTTTTAGTTCCTATTGTCCAATTTGTATACCTTTTATTTTTTTCTTTTCTGATTGCTGTGGCTAGGACTTCCAGTAGTATGTTGAATAAGAGTGGTGAAAGCAGACATCCCTGTCTTATTTCCTATCTTAGGGGAAACACTTTTAGTTGATGCCCATTGACTATGATGTTGGCTTTAGGTTTTACATATATAGTCTTTATTATTTTGAGGTCTGTTCCCTCCATTCCCACTTTGCTGAAAGCTTTTATCATAAATGAATGGTGAATTTTCTTGAAAGTTTTTACTGCAACTATTGATATGATCATGTGATTTTTGTCTTTCATCTTGCTTATGCGATGTATCACATTTATTGATTTGTGAATATTGTACCAACCTTATATCCCAGGATAAATCTCATTTGATCATAGTGTATAGTATTTTTACTGTATTGCTGGATCTTATTTCCTAATATTCTGTTTAGGATTTTATCACCTAGGTTCATCAGGGATACTGGCCTGTAATTTTCTTTTCTTTTTTCTTTTTTTGTAGTGTCTATATCTGGTTTGAGAATTAGGATAATGCTGATATAAAAAGAGCTTAGAAGTTTCATTCCTCCTTTTACATTTTTTGGAATAGTTTGAGCATAATAGGTGTTAGTCATTCTTCGAAAATTTGGTAAAATTCACCAGTGACTCTTTCTAGTCCAGGACTTCTGTTTGCTGGAATTTCATTTTTTTAAAAAAAATTACTGCTTCAATTTAATTAGTTGTTTTCAGTCTATTCAGGTTGTCTGATTCTTCCTGATTCAGTTTTGGATGATTGTATATTTCTAGGAATTTATCCATTTCACCCAAGTTGTCGAATTTGTTGGCATATAATTGTTCATACTATCTTCTTCCAATCTTTTGTATTTCTGAGATGTCAGTTTTACATCTCTTTCACATTTGATTTTATTTACTTGGGTCGCTTCTCTTTTTTTTTTTTTTTTTTTTCTGATGAGTCTGGTTAAAGATTCATCAATCTTGCTTACTCTTCAAAGAATTAGCACTTTGTTTCCTTGATCATTTGTATTTCTTTTTAGTCTCTATGTCATTTATTTCTGCTCTGATTTTATTATTTCTTTTTACTTACTCTGGGTTTTGTTTTTCTTTTTCTAGTTCTTTTAGGTGTAGGGTTAGGTTGTTTATTTGAGATTATTTTTTTGCTTCTTGAGGTAGGCCTGTATGGTTATGTACTGGTTTCACTGTGTCCCATACATTTTGGGGTTTTTTTGGTTGTTGTTGTTGTTCATTTCATTTGTTTCCAGGTAATTTTTAAAAATTTGTTTGTTATCTTTGGTAACCCACTCATTGATTAATAACATGCTATTTAACCTTCATGTATTTTAATGTTTGAGTTTCTAAAATTGTAGTTGATTTCTGATTTTTTGAATTTTTAAGACTCATTGTGAATTCTAACATGTGGTCTATTTTTAAGAATGTTCCATGTTCATTTAAGAAGAATATACATATATTCCACAACTCTGGGATGAATTGTTCTGTAAATATTAATTAAATCCAAATAATTTATTGTATCATTAAAATTGCTGTTTCCTTCTTGATTAATTTTGTCTGACAGATTTATCCATTGATGATGTGGAGGGGTATTAAAATCCCTTGCTATGTCTATATTGGTCTCTCTCTTTAAGTCTACCAAATTTTTCTTTATATATTTTGGTGCTCCTATATTCGATGCATATATGTTTACAAGGGTTATATCCTTTTGTTGGATCTGTCACTTTGGTATTATGTAATGACCTTCTTTGTCTCTTGATATGGCCTCTGTTTTGAAGTCCATTTTTCCAGATATAAGTAATGCTACCCCAGCTTTTTTGTTTGTTTGTTTCCATTTGCATGCACTATTTTTCCATCTTTTTTCACGTTCAGCCTGTATTAAACTTTTGTTCTTCACAGCACAAATATGGGTCATGTTTTCTCATCTATTCAACTACCTTATATTTTTTTATTGGAGCATTTAATCCATTTACATTTAAGGTTATTATTGATAAGTACTTATTTATTACCTTGTTTTTGTACCTATGTTCCACTCTATTTCTTCTTCTTCTTAAAGCAGTCCCTTTCATTTTTCTTGCAATACTTTTTAGGTGGTAATGAACACCTTTAGGCTTTTTTTTTGGGGGGGAGGGGGTGTGGGGAGCTTTTATTTCACCATCAATTTTAAATGATAGCCTTGATGGATAAAGTAGTATTGGTTGGAGGTTCTTATTTTTTATCACTTTGAAAACTTTATGTCAATTCCTTCTGGCCTGAAGTATTTCTTTTGAGAAATCAGCTGACAGCTTTATGGGAACTCCCTTGTAGATAACAAATTGTCTCTCTCTTTCTGCCTTTAAGATTCTCTCTTTGTCTTTAACCTTTGCCATTTTTTAAAATATTTTTTATTGATTTTTTACAGAGAGGAGGGAGAGGGATAGAGAGTTAGAAACAACGATGAAAGAGAAACATCGATCAGCTGCCTCCTGCACACCCCCCCTACTGGAGATGTGTCCGCAACCAAGGTACATGCCCTTGACTGGAATCGAACCCAGGACCCCTCAGATGCTCGATGCTCTATCCACTGAGCCAAACTGGCCAGGGCACCTTTGCCATTTTATTATTATCTGTCTTGTTGTGGGTCTCTGGGTTCATCATGATTGGAATTCTCTGTGCTTTCTGAACTTTTGTGACGTTTTTCTTTACCAGGTTAGAAAATTTTTCAAACATGTTCTTTATCCTTTGACTTCTCTCTTCTCCTTCTGGTATCTTTATGATGCAGATATTGTAACACTTAATGTTGTCCTAGAGGTCCATTAGACTTTCCTCATTTCTCTTAATTATCTCTCTTTTTTATATTCTGGTTGGATGCTTACGGTTATCTTGTCCTCTAATTTGCTGATTTGATCCTCTGCTTTATCTTAACTGCTACTGATTTTTTGTAGTGTATTCTTTATTTCAGATATTGTATTTTTCATTTCTGACTGGTTACTTTTTATGGTTTCTATTAACTTTTTTTTTTAATTACTTTATTGATTAAGGTATCACATATTTGTCCTCAACCCCCTCCCCCCGTTCCCTTCCCAATCCCCCACACACACAAGCCCCCCTCCCCCTGTTGTCCGTGATCATTGGTTAGGCTCATATGCAAGCACACAAGTCCTTTGGTTGATCTATCTCCCTTGTCCCCACCCTCCCCTACTTTCCCTCTGAGGTCTGACAGTCTGATGGATGCTGTTCTTGTTCTTCAGTCTATGTTGTTCATCTTTTCCCCTAGATGAGTGAGCTCATGTGATACTAGGAATACACTTATAGGAACTGAAAATGAGACAAGCAATAATGGTTATGCTGAGAGGCAAATGAATCAGTCTGTAGTGAGTTTCTTTCTGGGCCAACAGTTCTTTTGAGTCCCGGTTTCTATGTCCAACAGTTGTTAATGTGTTCATAACGGCAATGATACTTCAGTTCTGGATGGTGGACAAACGGCGGTATTGCAGGTCCGACCCTCTCCGGTTTGGTCCTGGGCAATCTGCAGTGACGCACATCTGCTGACTGCTAGTATGGCAAGGCATCGTCAGCGTCTTCCATCTCTGGACTGTCTCTCCCCTGACTTCATGGCTGGAGCACTCCTGTCAATTCCCCTCTATCGCAGGAATCCACATGTCTCGGAGCTGTTCTCTGAAAACATACAAACACACTCTCGACCAAAAGTTAATAAAGGAACATTTTCTATGAATTTGATTTGCGATCCTTTTTCATTTTTTTGCCCAAATGATTTTCCTTTGGCTTGTTTTGACACCATGTATGTTTTACCTGGGTGACTTGCTGTTAGCATTACAAATGAAAGTTAATTTTCTAAAGTAAAAATTTTCTAGATGTAATTTATTTGCAGGATATTTTTCCTTACATGATATTCTTCTACTATCCCCCCTTTTTTGGTTTAAATATTGGGAGGCTTTTGGAAATTTTATGCTGTAATCTTGATAGCTTTTAAATTTTACTTTTTTGCACTAAAATGTGACTGCTTTAGGTTCATTATATGTTTTGCAATTTTACCATGAGATGAACTACCAATAAAAATTTTAGTTAACACTTTAGTAACAGCTTTTTTGTCCAGTACAATTGATTTTTCTAGAGTATTTGCTTATTTTGGTTGGCCAATTTAAATTAGTCTGAAAACTTGACTACTATTTTACTGTCAAATTTAATATTCTAACAACCATCTTGTTTTACCCTGTAATTATTAGTGGAGAGGATTATTTGCCTTCTTGAGTAGGCCCTGAGCATTCCTGGTGCTAGGCTGGATTTAGATATCCTAGACCCCAGTTCCCCGGATCATGGGTGCAAGACATCTCCATCAAGTCTTGTTGCGGTGAGAGGGCATCTGCTGTCGGCCAAGTCTCTGTTACCTGGGTCCCGATTTGAGCTGGGCATGTGAAGCTGAGCAGCCATGGGGGCAGGAGATCTCCTTCAGCAGGGGTGAGGGTTCAGGCCCCTGCAAACTTGGGGGGGTGAAGGTCTGTGCCCCACCTCTGTTGACCCCCAAGTTCTCTCCTGATGGCCCCTGTGCGACTGTGCCTGTCTTAGGTTGTTCCTTCCCTGAGGAATCTTACCCGTCTCTGGCTAACCAGCCATCCTCCGGGGCCAAGCAGGGTGATGTGAGGTTTAGTTCTGTCTCCTTGGTCGCCTATGCCCCCATGGCCTCCGCGCCCAGCACCTGTCTTGGGATCCCCTCGCCTGCTGGCAGGGTCCCAGCACTGATCACATATCTTGTGGAATCCAGATTTCTTCTCCAGGGAGGCCCAGCTCACCCCACTGGGCGAGAGACACATCCATGGTACCAGCCATCATGAGGTTTCACCCTTGGCATGAACAGAAGCTCAGGCAATAGCTGTGGACAATTGGATTGTGAGAAGCAGGTCCCTCTTGGCTAAAAGGGCAAGAGGGGCCAATTTAGAATGCTCAGGTGCCTTCCCAGGGGGCCCTCTACATAGTGGAAGGGATTAAACCCTTTCATGTCCTTTTAAAATTGCTGCCAGACATTCAAAGAATTAGTTTGTAAGTTTGTTTGGGGTTATTATATAGTATGCTGTTGTAATTCTAAAATATCTAGAGATGTGTTACGTTTGTCTCCAAGCACCAAACAGATGATTCCCCCCACCCCATGGGTGTGAGGAATTATTATATGTAATGGGGGTGATCCAAGTCTGGGAAAATTTTTAATGACAGTGTAGAATAATATCATGTAAGGATATTCTTTGTTCCAGTCCATGGCAATACCCTTTCAAACTGGCTGTCTATTTCTTTTTGTATAGACAAGGTCTTGGTTACATTTTCTGCACTTCTACCATGGGCAAGTAGTGATAGTAGTGACACCCTTTCTTTGGTGTCCACACAAGCCAGAAACCTCTCTTTAATTTTACACACAAAGGGGCATTGTTTTGATTTTGTGTCCTACAAAAGGGAAGCTGGGTGGAGACCCCTGTGTATTTATACTTTCTTGCCCCCTCCCCCCCCCCATGGACCTCCTGGATAACCAAGGTGTTTGGTATTATTGGTGACTACGTTAGTCAGGGGATCAGCCTATATGAGTGGTCTTACCCATGAAGAGTCAGGAGCATAAGTCCAAAATACTTACCCTCTTATCCCGGGTAAAATTACCTTACATCTGATGATTGCTAGCATGGCTGGAAAGGCGTTCTCGTGCATTCTTGGGTTTCTGGTTACCTCACAATTTCTTCCCTGAGGTTTGACATTCTGATTGATGTTTCTCTGTTTCTGGATCTATTTTCCCCCCATCAGTTTATGTTGTTCATTATATTCCACAAATGAGTGAGATCATGTGATATTTATCTTTCTCTGCCTGGCTTATTTCACTAAGCATTATGTTCTCCATCTCCATCCATATTGTTGTAAATGGCAAGAGCTCCTTCTTTTTTACCGCAGCATAGTACTCCATTGTGTAGATGTACCACAGTTTTTTAATCCATTCATCTGCTGATGGGCACTTAGGCTGTTTCCAAATCTTAGCTATGGTGAATTGTGCTGCTATGAACATACGGGTGCATATATCCTTTCTGATTGATGTTTCCAGTTTCTTAGGATATATTCCTAGAAGAGGGATCACTGGGTCAAATGGGAGTTCTATTTTTAGTTTTTTAAGGAAACTCCATACTGTTCTCCACAGTGGCTGCACCAGTCTGCATTCCCACCAGCAGTGCACGAGGGTTCCTTTTTCGCCACATCCTCTCCAGCACTTGTCATTTGTTGACTTGTTGATAATGGCCATTCTGACAGGTGTGAGATGGTACCGCATTGTTGTTTTGATTTGCATCTCTCTGATGATTAGTGATTTAGAGCAGGTTTTCATATGTCTCTTGGCCTTCCTTCTGTCTTCTTTCGAAAAGTTTCTATTTAGATCAGTTGCCCATTTTTTGATTGGGTTGTTTATCTTCTTTTTGTTAAGCTGCATGAGTTCCCTGTAAATGTTGGAGATTAAACCCTTATCGTTGACATCATTGGCAAATATGTTCTCCCATGCAGTGGGTTTTCTTGTTGTTTTATTGATGGTTTCTGTTGCTGTGCAAAAGCTTTTTATTTTGATGTAATCCCATTTGTTTATTTTCTCTTTAGCTTCCATTGCCCTAGGAGCAGTATCAGCGAAGAAGTTCTTTTGGCATATGTCAGAGATTTTTCTGCCTGTAGATTCCTCTAGTATTTTTATGGTTTCCTGTCTTATGTTTAAGTCCTTGATCCATTTTGAGTTTATTTTTGTGTATGGTGTAAGTTGGTGGTCTAGTTTCATTTTTTTGCATGTATCTGTCCAATTTTCCCAACACCATTTATTGAAGAGACTGTCTTGACTCCATTGTATGTTCATGCCTCCTTTATCAAATATTAATTGAGCATAGCGATTTGGATCGATTTCTGGGTTCTCTATTCTATTCCATTGGTCTATATGTCTGTTCTTGTGCCAATACCAGGCAGTTTTGAGAACAGTGGCTTTGTAATATAGCTTGAAATCTGGTATTGAGATCCCTCCTACTTTATTCTTCTTACTCAGGATTGCTGTAGCTATTCGGGGTCTTTTTTTATTCCAGATGAATTTTTGAAAAGTTCGTTCTAGGTCTGTGAAGTATGCCATTGGAATTTTAATGGGAAGTGCATTGAAAGTATAGATTGCTTTGGGTAGTATGGACATTTTGATGATGTTGATTCTACCAATCCATGAACATGGTATGTTCCTCCATCGGTTTATGTCTTCCTCTATCTGTTTTTTCAGTGTTGTATAGTTTTCCGTGTATAGGTCTTTTACCTCCTTAGTTAAGTTTATTCCTAGGTATCTTAATTTTTTTGGTGCGATGGTAAATGGGATTGCTTTTTTAGTCTCTCTTTCTGTAAGATCATTATTGGTGTATATAAATGCCATAGATTTCTTAGCGTTTATTTTGTATCCTGCTACTCTGCCAAATTCATTTATTAAGTCTAATAATTTTTTGATGGAGTCTTTAGGGTTTTCTATGTACAGTATCATGTCATCTGCAAATAAGGACAGTTTTACTTCTTCTTTTCCAATTTGGATGCCTTTTATTTCTTCTTCTTGTCTGATTGCAATGGCTAGTATTTCCAACACTATGTTGAATAGGAGTGGTGAGAGTGGGCATCCCTGTCTTGTTCCTGTTCTTAGGGGAAATGGTTTTAGTTTTTGCCCATTGAGTATGATGTTGGCTGTGGGTTTGTCATATATGGCTTTTATTATGTTGAGGTATGATCCTTCTATTCCCATCTTGCTGAGAGTTTTTATCAAGAAAGGGTGTTGGATTTTGTCAAATGCTTTTTCTGCATCAATTGATATGACTATATGGTTTTTATCTCTCAATTTGTTTATGTGATGTATGACGTTTATTGATTTGCGAATATTGTACCATCCTTGCATCCCAGGGATAAATCCTACTTGGTCATGGTGTATGAGCTTTCTGATGTACTGCTGGATTCGATTTGCTAGAATTTTGTTGAGGATTTTGGCATCTATGTTCATGAGGGATATTGGCCTGTAATTCTCTTTCATTGTGTTATCTTTATCTGGTTTTGGTATTAGGGTGATGCTGGCTTCATAGAAGGAGCTTGGGAGTGTCCCTTCTTCTTGAATTTTCTGGAATAGTCTGAGGAGGATAGGTTTTAGCTCTTCCTTGAATGTTTTGTAAAACTCCCCTGTGAACCCGTCTGGCCCTGGACTTTTGTTTGCTGGAAGTTTTTTGATGACTGCTTCAATTTCTTCCATAGTTATCAACCTATTGAGATTTTTAGTCTCTTCCTGAGTAAGTTTTGGAAGGTTGTGTTTTTCTAGGAATGTGTCCATTTCCTCCAGGTTGTCTAGTTTGTTGGAATAGAGTTGTTCATAGTATTTTTTGACAATCCTTTGAATTTCTTTGGGGTCTGTTGTTATTTCACCTCTTTCATTTCTGATTTTGTTTATTTGGGTCCTCTCTCTTTGCTTCTTGGTGAGCCTGGCTAGAGGTTCATCAATCTTATTTATCCTTTCAAAGAACCAGCTCTTGGTTTTGTTGATCTTGTGTATTGTTTTTTTTGGTCTCTATGTCATTCATTTCTGCTCTGATCTTTATTATTTCCTTTCTTCTGCTCACTGTGGGCTTTTCTTGTTGCTCCCTTTCTAATTCTTTGAGTTGTTGAGTTAGATGATCTATTAGCATTTTTTCTTGTTTTTTGAGATAGGCCTGTAGAGCTATACACTTCCCTCTCAGGACTGCTTTCATTGTGTCCCATAGGATTTGCAATGTTGTGTTTTCATTGTCATTCATTTCCAGGATGTTTTTAATTTCTTCTTTGATCTCATTGATAACCCAATCATTGTTTAGTAGCATGCTATTCAGTTTCCAAGTGTTTGAATTTTTATGAATGTTTTTATTGTAGTTTATTTCTAATATTATGCCATTATGGTCTGAGAAAATGCTTGATATGATTTCAATCTTTTTGAATTTGGGGAGACTTTGCTTGTTACCCAAAATGTGGTCTATTTTTGAGAATGTCCCATGTGCACTTGAGAAGAACGTATATTCCATGGCTTTGGGGTGAAATACTCTGAAGATGTCAATTAAGTCCATCTGATCTAGTGTGTCATTTAGAATTGCTGTTCCTTTGCTAATTTTTTGTCCAGAGGATTTATCCATTGATGTCAGTGGTGTATTAAAGTCCCCTACTATGATTGTATTGATGTCGATCTCTCCCTTGATATCTTCCAGGAGATTTTTTATGTATTTGGGCGCTCCTGCATTAGGTGCATAAATGTTTACCAGAGTTATATCTTCTTGCTGGATTGCTCCCTTTAGTATTATGTAGTGGCCTTCCTTATCTCTTATTATGGCCTTTACTTTGAGGTCTATTTTATCTGATATAAGTATCGCAACCCCAGCTTTTTTCTCATTTCCATTTGCCTGAAAAATGTTTTTCCATCCCTTCACTCTCAGTCTGTGTGAATCTTTTGCTCTAAGGTGGGTCTCTTGTAGACAGCAAATATATGGGTCATGTTTTCTTATCCATTCAGCTACCCTATGTCTTTTGATTGGTGCATTTAATCCATTTACATTTAATGTTATTATTGATAAGTACCTGTTTGTTGACATATTTTTCCTTAGTGTTTATGTTTCTTCTTGCCTTTCTCTATCTTCTTTTTACAGCAGCCCCTTTAGCATTTCTTTCATTGCCGGCTTGGTAGTGATGAACTCTCTTAGCCCTTTTTTGTCTGTGAAGCTTCTGATTCCACCTTCAATTTTGAACGATAGCCTTGCTGGATATAGTATTCTTGGATTCAGTCCCTTGTTTTGCATCACTTTGTATATTTCAGTCCATTCCTTTCTGGCCTGGTGTGTTTCTGTTGAGAAATCAGTTGATATTCTGATAGGAGATCCCTTGTAGGTAACTTTCTGTCTCTCTCTTGCAGCCTTTAAGATTCTTGCTTTGTCGTTGGTGTTCGTCAATTTAATTATGATGTGTCTTGATGTCGGTCTTTTGGGGTTCAACTTGTTTGGGACTCTGAATGCTTCTTGGACTTGGATAGTTTTTTTCTTGTCAATATCAGGAAAATTTTCTGTCATTATTTCTTCCAACAGGTTTTCTAGTCCTTGCTTCTCTTCCTCTCCTTCTTTTATCCCCATTATTCGAATATTGTTTCGTTTTTTGTCGTCCCAAAGCTCCCTTAGGCTCTCCTCTTGCTTTTTAAGTCTCCTTTCCAGTTGCTGCTGAGTTTGTGTGTTTTTTCCTACCTTGTCCTCTAATTCGCTGATGCGGTCCTCAGCCTCTTCTACTCTACTCTTTAAGCCTTCCATTGTGTTCTTTATTGCAGCTATGTCGTTCTTCATCTCCTCTTGGTTTCTTTTCATGTTGGTGACGTTTTCATTCAGCTCCTTATAGTTCTCATTGAGTTGTGTGTATTTGTCATCCATCCGTTTAAACATCCTTATAACGAATACTCTGAATTCTTTTTCTGTTAAGCTGCTAGCCTCAAGTTCATTTAATTCCCTTTCTGGTGATTCTTCCTGTTCCTTCCTTTGAGAATTTCCTTTCTGTCTCCCCATGTTTTCCTGTAATGTTTTGATTGTAGTTCCAATTGCTTTGCTACCCAGGATCTTTTGGTGATGGTGCTACTGGTATAATCTCTCAGTTTTCCTGGGCTTGGTAATCAAATGTAGTTCCCTACTTGAACTATTTGGGTTCTCTTGATGTAGGCCTGCGAGTTTGAGAGGCACAACTGCAGTGTCTAGAGGTCAGCAGTCGTGGAGGGTAGTATTCAAATTTTTCTGTCTTGCACCCTAAATTGAAGTTACACTTGCCCAGTGGGGACTCACAGTGGCTCCAAGGAACCGTCTGTTGGGGTGATGTGGCTCGGGGGGGCCTGCACTCTGGAAAGGCGTGACTGTGTTGCCCAGAGTTCTGTAGTTGTGGGGTGGGCAGACTCAGCTTTTAATGCTGTACCTGTGGTGGATAGGTGCTTACTCCCAGTGGCAGCTCAGAGGAGCACCCTCGGTAAGTTTGCCAGCGAGGCACACTGAAGCACTCTGAGGAGCTCTGGTAGTATAACTGCTTAATAGATACTAAAGGTTTTTCTTTTGGGCGGTACCTATGGCCTCAGGGAGTATTCAAATCCTATAGTGTTAATCAGAGTGGTATCTGGGTGTGACTATAATGGTTGCCTGGAGACTGGAGGGAGGGGTTATCTCTTAGGAGAAAATGGCGACCGGGGATCCGATGTGACTCAGCCCCAGACACGCTTCCACCTCTGCCCACTCTCCCCAGGTTCCACCACTCCTCCCCTTCTCCTGCACCTCAGCACGGGTAGGTGTCTGTATCTGAAAGGTCCTATGAACTAGGTTCAGTGGAGAAAGACGCAGGCCCCGGCGCGAAGCGGACCGTGTCTTTGCAATCTCCTCTCTTGCCGGCACTGCACGGTCGGGCAGTTAGCTCTTCAGGGCTGCCTCTGAGCTCAGATCTCAAATCAGACTCCAAGGTCTAAAATCTACTACCTCCCGCAGTCCCGTGGACCCTTTTCCTCAAGTTCAGACACTTTGCCTGTCCTCAGGGACGCGGCTTGGCGCCGTGTAGTTTTCCCCTGACCTTCTGGGTTTAGAGATCCGGCAGATTCTAATGCCCAGAACCTTGTTTTACCTTTTTCCAGGAGATCTCTGCCCTTCCCAGCTGCAAACTGACTCACCAGCCACTTCTCCTTCACCAATTCGGGCTGGATTCCTCTCGTTTCAGCTGCTCCCACTATTTCCTCCTGCGGGTGCGGGGCCGCGCAGACTGCTCACTCCCTTCCCGCCGCCATGTTCCTCGGTATCTCTCTATTAACTTTTTAATGCTTACTATCTCTTTGTTTAAGTTCTCACTGAGATCATCTATTTTTCACCTAAGGTCTTTAAGAATCTTTATAACCATTATCTAAACTATGTGTCTGTTATTTTGGTTGCTTTCATTTCATCCAAATCATTTAATTATTTTTCTGGGGATTCTCTTTTTCTCTTGTTCTCTTTTGGAGGGCATGTTTCTTTGTCTCCCCATTTTGTCTTGTTCTCTTTTGGAGGGCATGTTTCTTTGTCTCCCCATTTTGTCTCTCTGTGTTAGGTAGATCTGCTAAAAATTTTAAACTTTAATGATGGCTTTATGATGAAGGTGTCTTGTTGGGCTCAGTGGCACAATCTTCCAGACCACCTGAGCTCTGTGCTCCAGGAATATTTCTTGTGTGTTATGTAGTTGAGTCTTGAATACCCTTGGCCCTTTCATAGGTGGAATTAACCCTTCCAGGCTGGGTGCCTATAAGGGTAAACCTCAATCACCATGTTTGAGACACTGTAAGGGGCTGCTCTCTGAGGCAGGGTTGTTCCCACTAAGTTCTAGTGCCTTACAGAATCCACCTTTGGGTGTGCTGCTTATGTGGCCAGTTGGGTCAAGTTCTGGTGTGGTCTGAAGATCAACACTGGCTGTGTTGGTTCTGGGTCCATTTGGATGGGGTTCGGGTATAGGTTGCACTCAGATATTATGTGAAATCTGCCTTGGGCTACTTGTCTGAAGCTACCACACTGTTCGCTGTTTGTGTTTGCATCTACTAGACCTGAGTGTACATGGGAGGGGCCAATCTGTGTAAAGGTTGGCTCCTTTCAGTTTATCATTGGGAGCAGATCTGTAAAAGACCTGAGGCTCCCTGAGGCCTGCCTCCACCTCTCAGCTAAACTGCCTCCCTCTCAGGGTGTCTGGTATTTCTCCATAGCTTCCAAAAAAAGACTGTAGGATGACCCCAGGCTAGCAGAGGTCCATAGCCCCTTCCCTAGGTTGAGAGTACTGTAGGGCAGGGCAACTAGGGTCATGAAGATAGGGCTCATGTGTCCCCTACTTGGGGATCATTCATTCAGGCACTCAATGATGGGAAATTATCCCTTGCTTCTAAGCCAAACACCTCAGTCTTTGTCAGAGTCTTAAAATTTAGTTCCCCCTAGCAGGGCTTGGTGCAGATTCAGGTTGGGTACAGACAGCCATCCTCTCTGCAGTAGCATGCTAAGCTGCCACAGGTTCAGAAGGATACACCAAGGATCTTCAATTGACGATGATGTTGGCCCAGCCCACAGGAGGGGTATAAACACTTTGTCCCAGTTCTAGACAATAGTCTTCATGGGTCTCACACTTTTAATCTTCACATTGTTATCCCCTCTTCTTTTTCTTTTTCTCCTTGGCACTGCATCCAGCAGAGTTATCTGGGACTTGGCAGGGTTGATCCAAACAGTAGCCCTTTGGGGGTGGTGCTTGCATGCCTGTAGATGTTGGTTAGACACTTCTCATTTTCTAGGTAGTACAAGCTGAACTAGCAGGGAAGATTTGATTTGCCTCCCCTCAATATTGCCACACAGCCCAGAACTTATCTTTCTGGCTCCCAGACAGAAGCTTCCTGGGAGACACAGTTTGAAAATCCCAGCTTTCTGGCTCCCCAGTCCCTCTATGCTCCCAAACCAAGCACAATGGGGCCAAAGTTCCCAGGCCTGAGCTATACTCAGATATCTCTGTATAGGTGGTCTCAGCAGAGCAGGGTTGAACTTCTCAACTAGGCATGCATCCCCTACATTGCTGAACCAAGCAGGCTAGAGCCAAGTTTAAATTTTGAACCTCCAAACTCAGCAAAACAGCGTAGGACTAGTGACCAAACAGGTCGGGGTGGGGGGCATTGGAGATACACTAGAGGTGGGAGAGACAGGTCCTCATTCCCAAGCCACACAGTTTAGTCACTGTCTGGGTCTCCACCAAAAGTCTCCCTAGAAAATAGAGGGCCCCTTAAAGTCCTCTATGCTGCTGCAGAGAGGATGGCTGTATATACTCACCCTTAGTACAGAAGTGTGGCTTCACCAGCAGTCAGAGTCCAGAGTGTGAACTTCCCAAGTTAGTGCTGTAACAATAGAAGCACTCTTCCCTGGGAGGGTATGATCTGAGTCTCCCAGGCAAACTGAATCCGCACTGATTTTCACCATGAGATGCTATGTGATCTCCTCTGCCTTTCTCTGTTGCTCGGGTTGAGGATCTCTTTGTGGGTTTAAGACCCCACACTCTTATAGGGAGGAAGTACTGCAGCTGTCATATCCCTCCAACTTCTCAGTGGGCACCACACCTGTGTGCATGGGCTATCCCTTCTCAAGTCTCAGCCTTTCTTATCAGTTTGTATGTAAGAAGGCTTGGTTATAATATTTTGGTTCATCTAATCTTCATTTGGTTATTCAGATGGATTACACTGTAATTTAGCTGTAAATCTGGTATGGGGCTGGGAATAGGTGGGTGCAACATCCACTGAGTTTCAGCCATCTTGAAGTCTTGAAATATCAACTTTTAATTGTTGTTTACAGGTTTTTATTTGGTGTCATCATTTTTTGCCCATCAAATACATATCCATGATACTCTCTGCTTATATCCCAAAATACTTCTGAATGTTACAAGGGCTGCATAACCAAAACCAACCAGGTCCATTGGCAGGCTGAAATCCAGAAGTGGTCCTGGTCACTAGTTCCTCACATTCTAGACACTTGGCTGCGGCAGCTGGGTATGGATGACACCTGTTGTTAACAAATATTATGAACAACTATATGCCAACAAATTGGAAAACCTGGATGAAATGGAATTTTCCTAGAAACATACAGACATCCAAAACTAAATCGAGAAGACTCAGAGAATCTGATCAGACAGATTACAACTAGAAAAATTGAAGCAGTAACAAAACAAAACAAAAAAAGTTCAATAAACAAAAATCCTGGACCAGATGGGCTCGCAGGTGAATTTTACCAAGCACTCAAAAAACAAACCAAAAACTAACAGCTATCCTTTTTGAACTTGTCCAAAAAATGAAAGATAAGGAAGACTCCCAAACTTATTTTACTAGGCAAGAATTTTCCTAATCCTAAAACCAGATAAAGAAACTACATGAAAGAGAATTACAGGCCAATATCCCTTGTGAACATATATGCTAAAATATTTAACAAAATATTAGCAAACAGGATCCAACAAACATTAAAAAGATCATATACCATGATCAAGTAGGATTTATCCCTGGAATGCAAACTTTGTATAATATCTGCAAATCAATAAATGTGATACACCTTATAAAAATAAATGATAAAAATCACATGATCATATCAATAGCTGAAGATAAATGAATTCAGTAAAGTAGCAGAATACTAAATAAATATCCATAAATTTGTTTCATTTTTCTACACCAAGAATGAACTATCAGAAAGGGAAACTAAGTAAACAATCCCATTTACTATTGCAACAACAGAAAAGTAAGTTAACTAGGAATAAATTTAACCAAGGATGTAAAATAAATTTAGAATGAAAATTATAAGACACTAAAGAAAGAAATTAAAGAAGATACAAATATGTGGAATTATATACTGAGTTCATGGATACAACGAATTAACATAAATAAAATGTCCACACTATCCAAAGCAATCTATAGATTCAAGGCAATTTCTATCAATATAATTGATGGTGCATTTCACAGGACTTTAACAAAATTCCAAAAATTTATACTGAACCACAAAAGACCCAGAAAATCAACCGTAATCTTGAGAAAGAAGAACAAAGTTGGAAGTATCACTCTATCTGATATCAAGCTATACTACAAGGACATAGTAATCAAAACAGCATGGTACTGGTATAAAAACAGACATATAGATCAATGGAACAGAATAGAAAGACCAGGAATAAACCCACACATTTATAGTCAATTGATATTTGACAAAAGAGGTGAGGTAAAAACATGCAATGGCATAAAGATAGTCTATTCAATAAATGGTGTTGGAATATTGGACAGATACCTGTAAAAAAATGAAACTAGATCATCTTCTTACCTCATACACAAGAATTAGTTCAACATGAATTAAAGACTTAAATGTTAGAGTCAAAAACATAATTTATTTTTCAATGAAAGTTTATATTTAATATTATTTTGTATTAGTTTTAGGTTTACAACATAATGGTTAGATAATCATATACATTACGAAGTTTTCTCCCAATAATTACAGTACTCACCTGGCACCATAAATAATTATTACAATACTAGTGGCCCAGTGCACGAAATTCATGCACGGGGGAGGGGTCCCTCAGCCTGGCCTGCACCATCTCCAATCTTGGACCCCTCAGGGGATGTCTGACTGCCAGTTTAGGGTTGATTCCTCTTGCAATCCAGTACTGCTGGCTCCTAACCACTCAACTGCCTGCTTGCCTGCCTGCTTGCCCCTAACCACTCTGCCTGCCAGGCCTGTTCACCCGTAGCTGTCCCCTGTCAGCCTGTTCACACCAATGGATGGCAAAGGCAGCAGTTGGGGGTGATCAGGCCCCTCCACCAGCCTGATCACCCCCAACTGCTGCCTTTGCCATCCTGCTTGCCCCCAACTTCACCCCTGCTGGACTGCTCAACCCCAACTGCCCCCCCCTGCCAGCCTGCTTGCCTCCACCTGCACTCCCCAAGAGCCTGCTCATCCCCAACTGGCCCCCCCACCAGCCTGATCACCTACAACTGCCGTCCCATCATGGCTTGACCACCCACAACTGCCCTCCCCTCTTGGTTCCTAACTGCCTCTACCTCGGCCCCACCACCATGGCTTTGTCCAGAAGAACATCTGGAAGGTCTCCTGGAAGATATCCCAGTATAATTAGCATATTACCATTTTATTAGTATAGATAGAGGCCTGGTGCATGGGTGGGGGCCGGCTGGTTTGCCCTAAAGGGTGTCCCGGATAAGGGTGGGGGGTTTGCAGGCCAGCCACACACCCATTGGGGTGAGGGTCCCCACTGGGGGGGGGGTATGGCCAGCCTGGGTGAGGGGCTGAGGGCCATTTTCAGGCTGGCCACACCCCCTTCAGTGTGGGGGTCCCCGCTGGGGTGCCTGGCCAGCCTGGGTGAGGGGCTAATGGCTGTTTGCAGGCTGGCCACACACCCCAGCCGGGACTCTCACCCTGATGGTGGCATGGTCAGCCTGAGTAAGGGGCTGAGGGCCGTTTTCAGGTGGCCACGCCCCCCAGCAGGGACCCTTACCCCGATGGTGGCATGGCCAGCCTGGGTGAGGGGCTGAGGGCCATTTGCAGGCCTCTCCTTTGGCGGCTGGCCAGGGTGGGCAAGAAGCTTGGCTTCCTCCATTGCGGGGGGTGACCCAAGCCTCCCATCCACTCCAGCTGGCTCTGTGGCTGCTGCCATCTTTGTCCCGCTAATTTGCATATTCCCTCCTGATTGGCTGTGGGCATCACGGGGTGATGGTCAATTACCATATTATTCTTTTATTAGATAGGATAGCTGACTACATTCTTTAAGCTGTACTTTACATTCCCATGATACTAGAGGCCCGGTGCATGAAAATTCATGCACTGGAGCGCGGGGTCCCTCAGCCTGGCCTGCCCCCTCTCACAGTCCGGGAGCCCTCAGTGGCAGGAGGCGACCCAGTGATCAGGGGAAGGTGACGCCCCCATCACACCTCTGCTGCTGCCACTGCCAGCAGTGCAAGCTTCAGTGGGCCCTTGTTACCTGAGCCTCGGGCAGCCCTGGGCAGCTGGGCAGCAGCCTTCTTAGACTTCCCTATGCCTCAGGCGTTGGCTGGGCAGTCGCTATCTGAGGCTTGCCTGCACGTCAGGTCAGCCCTGGGTGGCTGGGGGGCTAGGGGACTGGGAGACTCCAGAGGCAGGCACATGGAGCAGCCAGACCTGCCTGGGGGTGGGCCTGGCCATGCTGCACACCTGCTGCCCAGGCAGGGTTGAGGGGACTGGGTGCTGCCATCTTGTGGCTGTGGGAACCACCATCTTTGAGGGGGTGGCAGTCAATTAGCATATTCCCTCCTTATTGGCTGTGGGTGCCGCCATCTTTGTGAGGGTGTGATGGTCAATTAGCATATTCTCTCTTTATTAGATAGGCGTTTGCAACTACCAATTTGTACTTAATGTCTTCAAATGTTTTAACCAGTCCCTCAACCCCCTCCCCTCTGGCAAATATCAGTCTGTTCTCTGTATCTATGAGTCTATTTAAATTTTGAGTTTATTCTTGTATATGGTGTAAGAAGGTGGTCTAGCTGCATTTTTATTGCGTATATATGTTCAATTTTCACCACACCAATTATTGAGTAAACTGTTTTTAACCAATTGGATGTGTTTGTCTTCTTTATCATATATTAATTAACCATGTAGGTATGGGTTTAATTCTGCACACTTTATTCTCTTCTGTTGATCTATACACATTAAGGCCAATACCATGCTGTTTTGATTTCTATAGCTTTGTAGTATAGTTTGATATCAGGTAGATTTATACCTCCAACTTTGTTCTTCTTACTCAAGAATCATCTGGCTATTCAGTGTCTTTTGTGGCTTCATATGAATTTATCATTATTTTTTTCTAGTTCTGTGAAAAATACCATTGGTATTTTGATAGGAATTTGAATCTATGAATTTCTTTGGGTAATATAGACAATTAAAATATGTTAATTTTTCCTGTACAGGAGCACAGTATATGCTTCCATTTATTTGTATCTTCTTCAATTTATTTCTTCAATATCTTATTATTTTATGAGTACAAGTGTTTACCTCCATAGTTAAATTTATCTTTAAGTATTTTATTTATTTTTCTGAAGCAATTGTAAATGAGATTTATTTTTAGTTTCTCTTTCAGGTAATTCATTATTGCTATGGAAAAATGCAACTGATTTCTGAATATTTATTTTGTATTTTGCTATGTTACTGAATATCTACACTAATAAAAGAGATTCAAATTGACCGTACCACCACAATGCCTACCAGCCAATCAGGAGTGAGTATGCAAATTAACCCAACAAAGATGGCCCGAGCGAAGACTGAAGACTGACGACTGAAGATGACTGAAGACTGACGACTGAAGAGACTTGGCTTCTCCGTTGCAGCCGGAGTGGAGAAACCTAGCCTTGAGGCTTGGCTTATCCGTTGTGGTCGGAGCAAAGGCCTGGCTCCTGGGTGCCGGAGGAAAACCAGTGCCGGCAGCCAGGGGAAGGAAGGCATATTTCATGGATCTTCATGCAACAGGCCTCTAGTATTTATATATTATTGTAGGTTTTTGGTGGAATCTCTAGGGTTCTCAATATACAGCATTATGTCTTCTGGAAATAATGTAGATTTTCTTTCTTTCTAATGTGGATGCTTTTTAATTTCTTCTATTTGTCTGATTGATGTGGCTAGGACTTCCAGTACTATGTTGAGTAAGAGTGGTTAAAGGGAAATCCATTACTTGTTCCTGATCTTAAGAAAAACGCATTTAGTTTTTCTCAACTGAATATAATGTTAGCTGTATGTTTGCCTTATATGGCCTTTAATATGATGAGATATATTCCCTTTATTCCCACTTTGTTTTTTAAATGGGTTCTGTATTTTAAAAAATATTGAATTTGTTGAAGTGATATTGATTAATAAAGTTGTATAGGTTTCAAGTGTACGATTGTATAATACAGCATGTGTATATTATATTGTGTGTTCACTACCAAAAGTCAAGTCTCTTTTTGTCACCTTTTATCTTCCCCACTCCTCTTTCTCTCTGGAAATCACCATACTGTTGTTCCTGTCTATGAGGTTGTTTTGAGTTCTTTTTTCTCTTAATCCCCCTCCACTCTGGCAGCTGCCAGTCTTTTCTCTGTATCTATTAGTTTGTTTCTATTGATTTGTTTATTTATTTTGTTCATTGGAGTTCACTTATAAGTGAAATCCTATGATATTTGTCTTTCTTTGGCTTATTTCACTTAGCATAATAATCTCCAGGTCCATGCATGCTGTCCCAAAATGTATGATATCCTTCTTTGTAATGGCTGAGTATTATTCCATTCTGTAAATGTATCATAGCTTTTTTTTTTTCATTTACTCATCTATTAATGGGTACTTGGGCTGCTTCCAAATCTTGGCTTTTGTAAATAATGCTGTAATGAACATAGTGGTGCATATATTCTTTCAAATCATTGTATAGGATTTCTTCAAATATATTCCACAAATGGAATCATTGGGTCACATGGAAGTTCCATTTTTAATTTTTTGAGGAAACACCATACTTTTGTCCACAGTGGATGTACCAATCTGCATTTCCACAATCAGTGCATGAAGGACCCCTTTTCTCCACATTCTAGGCAATATTGTTGATGACTTATTTATTGATGATAGCCATTCTGAAAGGTATGAGTTGATACCTCATTGTATTTTTAATTTTTTTTCACATTTTACTGATTGATTGATTTTAGAAATAGAAGGAGAGAGAGAGAGAGAGAGAGAGAGAGAGAGAGAGAGAGAGAGAAACATGGATGTGTTATTCCACATAGTTATGCATTCATTGGTTGATTCTTTCTTTTCTTTATTGGTTAAGGTATTCCATATGTGTACTTATCCCCCCATTGCCACCCCCCGCTCATGTTCTCAACCCCCTGGTGTCTGTGTCCATTGGTTATGCTTATATGCATGCATACAAGACCTTTGGTCGATCTCTCCCCCTTACCCCCACCCTCGCCTACCTTCCCTCTGCGGTTTGATGGTCTGATCGATGCTTCTGTCTCTGGATCTGTTTTTGTTCATCACTTTATGTTTTTCATCATATTCCACAAATGAGTGGGATCATGAGATATTTATCTTTCTTCAACTGACTTATTTTGCTTAGCATAATGCTCTTGACGTCTATCCATGCTGCTGCAAATGGTAGGAGTTCCTTCCTTTTCACAGCAACGTAGTATTCCAATGTGAAGACATACCACAGTATTTTAATCCACTCATCTGCTGATGGGCACCTAGGCTGTTTCCAAATCTTAGCTATGGTAAATTGTGTTGCTATGAACATGGGGGTGCATATATCCTTTCTGTTGGTATTTCTGTTTTCTTGGGATGTACTTCTAGAAGTGATATTACTAAGTCAAATGGCAGTTCCATTTTTAATTTTTAGAGGAAATGCCATACTGTTTTCCACAGTGGTTACACCAGTCTGCATTCCCACCAGCAGTAACGGAGGATTCCTTTTTCTCTGCTTCTTGGCCAGCCACTTGTCATTTGTATATTTGTTGATGATAGCCATTCTGACAGATGTGAGATGGTATCTCATTGTCGTTTTGATTTGCATCTCTTGGATGATTACTAATTTAAGCATGTTTTCATATGTCTCTTGGCTTTTTGTATGTCCTCTTTCGAAAAGTGTCTATTTAGGTCAGGTGTCCTCACTACGGCCCGCGGGCCACATGCGGGTGTTTTTGCCATTTTGTTTTTTTACTTCAAAATAAGATATGTGCAATGTGCATAAGAATTTGTTCATAGTTTTTTTAAACTATAGTCCGGCCCTCCAATGGTCTGAGGGACAGTGAACTGGCCCCCTGTTTAAAAAGGTTGAGGACCCCTGATTTAGGTCCTTTGCACAATTTTTGATTGGGTTGTGTATCTTCCTTTTGTTAAGTTGTATGAGTTCCCAATAAATGTTGGAGATTAAACCCTTATCAGAGATAACATTGGCAAATATGTTTTCCCACGCAGTGGGATTTCTTGTTTTGTTGATGGTTTATTTTGCAGTGCAGAAGCTTTTTATTTTGATATAGTCTCTTTTGTTTATTTTCTCCTTAGTTTCTATTGCCCTAGGAGCTGTATCAGTGAAGATGTTGCTTCAGCATATGTCTGCTATTTTGGTGCTTGTGGATTAATCTAAGATTTTTATGGTTTCCCTTCTATGTTTAAGTCCTTTATCCATTTTGAGTTTATTTTTGTGTATGGTGTAAGTTGGTGGTCTAGTTTCATTTTTTTTCAAGTATCTGTCCAATTTTCCCAACACCATTTATTGAAGAGATTGTCTTTTTTTTTTTAAAATATATTTTATTGACTTTTCACAGAGAGGAAAGGAGAGGGACAGAGAGCTAGAAACATCGATGAGAGAGAAACATCGACCAGCTGCCTCCTGCACACCCCCTACCGGGGATGTGCCCGCAACCAATGTGCATGCCCTTGACCGGAATCGAACCTGGGACCCCTCAGTCCACAGACCGACGCTCTATCCACTGAGCCAAACCGGTTTCGGCGAAGAGATTGTCTTGACTCCATGTATGCTCTTGCCTCCTTTGTCAAATATTAATTGAGCATACTGGCTTGTGTCGATTTCTGGGTTCTCTGTTCTGTTCCATTGGTCTATATTTCTGTTCTTGTGCCAGTACCAGGCAGTTTTGAAAACAGTGGCTTTGTAATACAGCTTGATATCTGGTATTGAGATCCCTTCTACTTTGTTCTTCTTTCTCAAGTTTGATGCAACTATTCAGGGTCTGTTTTTATTCCAGATGAATTTTTGGAGAGTTTGTTCTAGGTCTTTGAAGTATGTCATTGATATTTTAATGGAGATTGCATTGAATTTTTAGATTGCTTTGGGTTATATGGACATTTTAATGATATTGATTCTACCAATCCATGAACATGGTATAGTCTTCCATTTGTTCATGTCTTCCTCTATCTCTTTTTACAGTGTCCTAAAATTTTCTGAGTACAAGTCCTTTATCTCCTTGGCTAAATTTATTCCTAAGTATCTTAAGGTTTTTGTTACAATGGTAAATGGGATTGCTTTTTTAGTTTCTCTTTCTGTGAGTACATTATTGGTGTATAGAAAAGCCATAGACCTCTGGGTGTTAATTTTGTCTGTTGCTACATTGCCAAATTCATTTAGTAAGTATAGTAGTCTGGGGTTTTCTATGTACAATATCATTTTATCTGTGAATAAGGACAGTTTTACTTCTTTTCCATTTTGGATGCCTTTTATTTCTTCTTCTTGTCTGATTGCAATGGCTAGTACTTCCAGTACTATGTGGAACAGGAGTCGTGAGAGTGGTCGTCCCTGTCTTTTTACTATTCTTAGGGGAAATGGTTTTTAATTTTTGCTGTTAGAATATGATGTTGGCTCTGGGTTTGTCATATATGGCTTTTATTATGTTGAGGTATGATCCTTCTATTCCCACAATGCTGAGAGTTTTTATCAAGGAAGGATGTTGGATTTTGTCAAGTGCTTTTTCCGCATCAATGGAAATGATTATATGGTTTTTATCTCTCAGTTTGTTTATGTGGTGTATCATGTTTATTGATTTGCAGATATTGTACCATCCTTACATCCCTGGAATAAATTCTTCTTAGTCATTACATCTTTCTCATGTAATGCTGGATTCAATTTGCTAGATTTTTTTTTTTTATTTTAGAATTTCTATGTTCATGAGGGATATTGGCCTGTAATTCCCTTTCTTTTTATTGTCTTTAACCTGGTTTTTGGATTAGGGTAATGCTGGTTTAAGGGAAAGAGCTTGGAAGTGTTCCATCCTCTTGAATTTTTTGGAATTGTCTGAGGAAGATAATTCTTTTTTGAATATTTGATAAAACTGCCCTGTGAAGCCGTCTGGTCCAGGGCTTTTGTTTGTTGGATGTTTTTTTATTACTGCTTCAATTTCCTCAGTTAATATTGGCCTATTTAGATTTTCTTATTCCTCCTGGTTGAGTTTTGGAAGTCGTATTTTTCTGGGAATATGTCCATTTCTTCTAGGTTGACCAGTTTGTTGGAATAGTGTTGCCAATAGTATTTTTTATGATTCTTCATATTTCTGTGGGGTCTGTTGTTATTTCGCCTCTTTCGTTTCTGATTTTGTTTATTTGAGCCCTCTCTCTTTGTTTCTTGGTGAGCCTGGCTAGAGGTTCATCAATCTTGTTTATCCTTTCAAAGAACTAGCTCTTGGTTTCATTGATCTTTTGTATTGTTTTTTGGTCTCTATGTCATTTATTTCCACCCTGATCTTTATTAGTTCCATCTTTCTGCTCACTCAGGGCTTTTTTAGTTGCTCTCTTTCTAATTCTTCAAGTTGCAGTGTTAGATGGTTTATTACCAATTTTTCTTGTTTTTTTTTTTGTTGTTTGTTTGTTTGTTTTGTTTTGTTTTTGATGTAGATTTGTAATGCTATGTACTTCCCTCTCAGGACTGCTTTCACTGTGTCCAAAAGATTTTTGGATTGTTGTCTTTTCATTGTCATTTGTTTCCAGAATGTTTTTTATTTCTTCTTTGATCTCTTTGGTAACCCACTCATTATTTCATAATAAGCTATTCAGCCTCCAAGTGATTGGATTTTTGTGATTGTTTTTATTGCAGTTGATTTCTAATTTTATGCCACTGTGATCTGAGAAGATGCTTGATATGATTTCAATCTTCTTGAATTTGGAGAGACTTTGCCTGTATCCCAATATGTGGTTGGTTTATCTTTGAAAATGTCCCATGTGTTCTTGAGAAGAATGTATATTCTGTAGTTTTGGCATGGAATGTTCTGAAGATGTCAATTAAGTCCTTCTGATTTAGTGAGTCATTTAGGATTGCTGTTTCTTTGCTAATTTTTTGTCTAGAGGATTTATCCAGGGATGTGATGGGGTATTAAAGTATCTTACTATGATTGTATAGCTGTCAATCTCTCCCCTGGTATCTTCTAGAAGTTGGGTTTTTTTATGTATTTGGGTGCTCTTTCATTGGATGCATATATGTTTACCATAGTTATACTCTCTTGTATTGATCCCTTTAGAATTATGAAGTGGCCTTCTTTGTCTCTTTTTATGGTCTTCGCTTTGAGGTCTATTTTGTCAGATATAAGTTTGGCTACCCCAGCTTTGTTTTCATTTCCATTTGCCTGATTGATATTTTTCCATCCCTTGACTTTCAGTCTGTGTGAGTCCCTTGTTCTGAGGTGGGTCTCCTGTAGACAGCATATATATGGTTCATGTTTTCTTATCCATTCAGTCACTCGATGTCTTTTGATTAGAGCATTTAATCCATTTATGTTTAATGTTATTATTGATAGGTACTTGTTTGTAGCCATTTCTGTACTTTATGCCTGTGTTTCTTCCTCCCTTTCTATTTATTCTTTTTACAGCATTCCCTTTAGCATTTCTTGCATTGCTGGCTTGGTAAACTCCCTTAGCATTTTTATTTGTTTTTGTCTGAGAAACTCCTGATTTCCCCTTCAATTTTGATTGATAGTCTTGCTGGATTGAGTATTCTTGGATTCAGTCCTTGCTTTGCATCATTTTGTATACTTCATTCCATTCCCTTCTAGTTTGGTGTGTTTCTGTTGAGAAATCATTTGATAATATGATGAGGGGTCATTTGTAGGCAACTCTTCGTCTCTCTCTTGCAGCCTTTAAGATTCTGTATTTGTTGTTAAAATTTTCCATTGTAATTATAATATGTCTTGGTGTGGTCTTTTGGGATTCATCTTGCTTGGGTGGGACTCTTTGTACTTGTGTGATTGTTTTCTTCCCCATATCAGGGAAGTTTTCTGTCATTTTTTCTTCAAATATATTCTCTAATCCTTGCTGCTCTTGTTGTCCTTCTGGCACCCCTATGATACATATGTTACTTTGTTTCATGTTGTTCTAAAGCACCCTTAGGCTCTCCTCCTGCTTTTTAATTTTTTTCTCCAGTTGGTGTTAGATTGTGCTTATTTCTCTACCTCATCTTCTAACTCACTAATTCAGTCCTCCACTTCTTCTAGTCTACTGTTGAATCCTTCCATTGAATTTTTTATTGTAGCTATATCACTTTTGATTTCTTCCTGATTTTTTCATAGGTTGTTGTTTTCTCATCCATCTGGTTTATGAACTGTATGACTATTATTCTGAATTATTTTTCTGACATATTGTATGCTTCTGTTTCACTTATTTTCCTTTCTTGACAATTCCTCTTTTTCTCTCTGGGGATTGTTTTGTTGTCTCCCCATTCTAACTATCACCAGAAGGTCCAAACACTGAATTGTGGGCATCTGAGCCATATGCAGTGGGAGCATTGCGCCACCCAAGTGTCACTGAAGAGCCCCAATACTGAGAGGTATGGCTGCCATGGGTCATATGGAGCCACACATGCCAAGGATCAGAGTCACGAGCAATCAGTGCAGTCTTGTGCAGCTCACCTACAATTAGGGTCCTCGCATGCGCTGTGCTGAAAAGAAGTCCCTGCAGGTGGGCACCAAAAATCAGAGTCCTCATATACACGTACCAAGAATCGAGTATCGGAGTCTCATTTGCTTGTTTCAGCCTCGTGCCAAGAATCAGGGTCCCTGTCTATGTGTACTCCAAGAACTTGAGTTATAGGATGTTACTGTGTGTGCACTGAGAATCAGGGATCCCTTGCGTGCACGATGAGAAACAGAGACCCCATGTGTGTGTGCCAAGAATCAAGTAACTGGTGCTCAGTGCTGCCTCTCGTGTGGAGAATCAGGGTCCCCAGTCTGTTTGGGAGGCCAGGTTGCACAGCCACCCTGTGTCAGTGGGATGCCCACTCCTGCTCCATGGGAAACTGACTCCCATATGTGTGCATGCCCTAAGTCAAAGTCAGGTAGCACAGCCGCCCTTTGTGGGAGGGAGACTTGGTCATGCGCCCTGCGGGAAACAGACTCTCCATGTCTGTGCACCCAGAGTCAAAGTCGGGCAGTGCAGATGCCCTGTTTCAGTAGGATGCCCACTCCTGTGCCACAGGAAACAGACCCCTATGTGCATGCTCCCAGAGTCAAAGTTAAGTCACACGCTGCCTTGTGTCTGCAGGAGGCCTGCTAGCACTGAGCGGGTCTGGCAGGTCCTATGCTACTGCAGCGGGCTGGCGGGGAGGAGGTGGGCTCTGTGACTCATAGAAATCTGCAACTGGGATGTCTGGAATCTTACTATCTGTGGGTCTGCAGCTGTGGTCTAAGGTCTTTGTCCCAAGTGGTTGTAGGGTACCAGCTTGCATCTGAGACCAGATTGGGTGGTCGTGAGGCTAGGATCCTAGTTGCAAGCAGTCCTGTTCTTCAAGATGGCATGGTCTCTGTGCCTGTGCTAGGCTGTGGAGTGTCCATGGTGGCAGCGGGATTTCACAGTCCAAGACTACTTTGTATTTTTCTATGAATATGTCCATTTCATCTGGAAGCCACTTGAAGGACCTGCAGGATGTAACTGTCCCTAGCTCACACACACACACACACATACACACACACACACACACACACACACACACACACCACATCCACACACTCCTCTATCGCTCCCTCACTCTCTCACTCATTCTCCCTCCCTGCCTTCTTGTTGGTTGCCATCGTTCAACCTAACCTTTGTCAAATATTGAGTGTAGTGGTTTGGGTTGATTTCTGGGTTCTCTATCCTATTCCATTAGTAGTTTTTAAAACAGTGGCTTTGTAATACAGCTTGATATCTGGTATTGAGATCCCTCCTACTTTGTTCTTCTTTCACAGAATTGCTAAAGCTATTCTGGGTCTTTTTTTATTCCAGATGAATTTTTAGAGAGTTCATTCTAGGTCTGTGAAATATGCTGTTGGTATTTTAATGGGGAGTGCATTGAATTTATAGATTGCTTTGGGTAGTATGGACATTTTAATGATGTTGATTCTACCAATGCATGAACACAGTATGTTCTTTCATTTGTTTATGTTTTCCTGCATCTTTTTTTTTCAGTATTCTGTGGTATATTCTTTCACTTGTTTATATCTTCCTCTATCTCTTTTTTTTAACATCCTGTAATTTTTTGAGTACAGGTCTTTTACCTCCTTAGTTAAGTTTATTCCTAGGTATCTTAATTTTTGTTGCAATGATAAAAGAGATTTTTTAAAAGTTTATCTTTCTGTGAGTTAATTACTGGTGTATAAAAATGCCATAGATTCTGGGTTTTAATTTTGTATACTGCTATGTTGCCAAATTCACTTATTAAATCTGGTAGTTCTTTTATGGTGTCTTTAGGGTTTTCTATGTACAATATCATGTCATCTGTGAATAATGACAGTTTTATTTCTTCTTTTCCAATTTGGATACCTTTTATTTCTTCTGCTTGTCTGATCGCTATGGCTAGCACTTCCAGCATTATGTTGAATAAGAGTGGTGAAAGTGGGCATCCCTCTCTTGTTCCCGTTCTTAGGGGAAATGGTTTTAGTTTTTGCCCATTGAGTATAATGTTGGCTGTAGGTTTGTCATATTAGGCTTTTATTATATTGAGGTATGATTCCTTTATCCCCACTTTGATGAGGGTTTTTATTAAGTGTGTTAAATTTTTGTCAAATGCTTTTCAGCATCAATTGTTATGATCATGTGGTTTTTGTCTTTCAATTTTTAAATGTGATTTGCAGATGTTTACCAGCCTTGCAACCCTGGAGTAAATCCTACTTGGTCATGGTGTGTGATCTGTTTAATGTATTGCTGAATGTGATTTGCTAATATTTTGTTGAGGATTTAGCATCTATGTTCATCAGGGATATTGGCCTGTAATTCTCTTTCTTTGTAGTGTCTTTACCTGGTTTTGGGATTAGTGTAATGTTGGCTTCATAGAAAGTGATTGGAAGTGTTCCTTCCTCTTGAGTTTTTTGGAATAGTCTGATGAGGATCAATGTTAGTTCTTCTTTGAATGTTTGGTAAACCTCTCCATGAAGCTGTCTGGACTAGAGCTTTTGTTTGGTGGAAGGTTTTTGTTTGTTTGTTTGTTTTTATTACTGCTTCAATTTCATCTGTAGTTATCAGCCTATTCAAGTTTTCTGATTCTTCCTGATTGAGTTTTTGAAGGTTGTATTTTTCTATGAATATGTCCATTTCATCTAGGTTGCCCAGTTTGTTAGCACAGAGTTGTTCATAGCATTTTTACAATCCTTTATATTTCTGTGAGGTTGGTTGTTACTTCACCGATTTCTTTTCTGATTTTATTTGGGTCCTCTCTCTTTGTTTCTTGGTGAATCTGGCTAGAGGTTTATCAATCTTGTTTATCCTTTCAAAGAACCAGCTCTTGGTTCTATTGATCTTTTGTATTGTTTTTGTTGTTGTTGTTGTTGTGTGTGTGTTTTTTGTTTGTTTGTTTGTTTTTGCACGGGGGGGTTCTCTATGTCTTTTATTTCCACTCTAATCTTAATTATTTCCTTTATTTACTCTGGACCTTTCTTGTTGCTCTCTTTCTTGTTCTTTAAGTTGTATTGTTAGATAACTTATTACCAGTTTTTTTCTTATTTCTTGAGGTAGGCCTGTAGTTCTATGAACTTCCCTCTCAAGATTATTTTCATTGTGTTCCATAGATTTTGAATTGTTGTGTTTTCATTTTCATTTGTTTCCAGGATATTTTTTATTTCTTCTTTGATTTCTTTAGTAACCCATTCATTGTTTAATAGCATGGTATTTAGCCTCCATATTTTGACTGTTTTTATTGTAGTTGATTTCCAATTTTATGCTATTGTGATCTGATAAGATGCTTGATATAATTTCAATCTTCTTGAATTTGTAGAGATCACCACAGCTTTTTTTATCCACTCATCTACTGATTGGCACTTGGGATGTTTCCAGATCTTAGCTATTATAAATTGGGCTGCTATGAACATAGGGATGCATATATTCTTTCTGATTAGTGTTTTGGAGCTTTTAGGATATATTCCCAGAAGTGGGATCATTGCGTCAAACAGAATTTCCATTTTTAATTTTTTGAGGAAATTCCATATTGTTTTCCACAATAGCTGCACCAGTCTGCATTCCCACCAGCAGTGTATGAGGGTTCCCTTTTCTCCATATACTTGCTAGCACTTGTCATTTGTTTATTTCTTAATGATAGCCATTCTGACAGCTGTGAAGTGATACCTCATTATCATTTTAATTTGCATCTATCTGGTGATCAGTGACTTTGAGCATATTTTAATATGTCTCTTAGCCATCTGTATGTCCACTTTGGAGAAGTATGTATTTAGTTCTTTTGCTCCCTTTTAAATTGGATTGTCTGTCTTCCTTTTGTTAAGCTGTATGAGTTCCTTATATATATTTTGAAGATTAAGCCCTTATCAGATGTATCATTGCCAAATATGTTCTCCCATACAGTAGGTTCCCATTTAATTTTGTTAATGGTATCTTTTGCTTTGCAGAAGCTTTTTATATTGGTGTTGTCCCATTTTTTCATTTTCTCCTTCATTTCCTGTTACCTAGATGTATCCACAAACATATATTTTTAATTATTTTGTAGTCAATTTATAGATCTTCATTTCTTTAAGGCTAGTTTCTGTGACTTTATTATTTTCTTTTGAAAGTGTCATATTTGCCCTAATTTTTATGATCTCTGTAGCCTTTTGTTAGGGTCTGCATATTTGAAGGAGGAAACATCTATTTAAGTCTTTACACTCTAATTTTGGTAGGTAAAGATACTATCCTATAAGTTATCTGGGCTGATGGAATTACCTCTGAAATTTCAGTTGTGCTAGGTTGGTGTTTGAAAATGAGACTAGTTGCTGCATCTTCAGAGTTTTACATTTTGCAATACCCTTATCAGGGATTTGGGCAGGTGTAGATCCTGTCTGGTCCCTGGGTAGACTCTAGGAATTTGTTCACTAGGGTGGTGCTGAGACAAGTGTTCACTTCAGGAACTGCACTTTGGTCCTTTGACTTCATACCTGGGGCCAGGTGAGCAGACACATGTGACTACCATCAGGTCCAAGGTAAAGTAAAACAACTTTCTGAGTACAGCTAGAAGTGGCAGAGACAAGTTACAGAACCCTTTCAAAATCTAAGTCAGATAGAGTTGAGTGGACTTACCTTCAGGGGTGCCTGGACCACAGTCATAAGGGGCTAGATCTGGTTCACAGGCCACTTCACAATACATTACAGGACCAGAGTCTTCCAGCTTCTTATCTTAATCACTGGTAGGCACAACTCCCGCAAGAACCCTTGGCTTAAAGTACTGGTGGAAGGACCAACACCAATCAGGCTTTAGCTGAGTCTACAGGGTTATGGAGCAGTTTCCAGATCTGTAGCCATGATCATAGTTAGTGTCAACTGCCTGGGGACAGGCTTAAATAGTCATAATGTGTCTCTTTGTTCTTTGGCTTTACCTGAGTTTCACAGTCTCCTACTTTGATACCAACACTCTCACAAATGAACTTTTTTCCCCTCTAAGTGGCTGCCAAATAATTATTGCAGGTGTGGAATATGAACAGGAAACTTACTATTGCACCATCTAGCTGATGTCACGCCCTCCATGCTCACATTCCCTCTGAGATTCATCAGTCTGTTCCATGTTTCCATGCCTCTGATTCTATTTTATTCATCAGTTTATTTTGTTCATTAGATTTCTTATTTATTTATTTATTTGGATTTATATATTCAACTAGAGGCCCGGTGCACAAAATTAATACTTGGGGGGGTGTTCCTCAACCTGGCCTGCACCCTCTCCAATCTGGGACCCTGCAGGGATCAGGCCTAAACCAGCAGTCTGACATCCCTCTCACAATCCGGGACTGCTGGCTCCTAACCGCTCGCCTATCTGCCTGCCTGATCACCCCTCCCCTCTGCCTGCCTGCCTGATCACCCCTAACTGCTTCTGCCTGCCGGCCTGATCACCTCTACCTTGCCCCATGCTGGCCTAATTGACCCTAACTTGCTCCCCTGCCAGCCTGATTGCCCTTAACTGCCTCTGCCTTGGTCCCCAGTCTGGCTTCCTTCTGTGGGAGGCAACGTGACGGATCAGGGGAAGGCATCACCCCCATTACCCTGCTGCTGCACCACCACAGGCCTGAGCCTCAGCTCTCGCAGCCACTATGGCTTTGTCAGGAAGAACATCCAGAAGGTCATCTGGAAGTTGTCCACTCTAATTAGCATATTATCCTTTTATTAGTATAGATTTGGGGACCATTACAACCACGCAGAACTTAAAGAAAACACATGGCCCTGGCTGGTTTGGCTTAATGGAGAGAACATTGGCCTGTGGACTGAAGGGTCCCAGGTTCGATTCTTGTCAGGGGCACATGCCTGGCTTGTGAGCTTGATCCCCAGTAGAGGGCCTGCGGGAGGCAGCTGATCAGTGATTCTTATCATTGATGTTTCTATCTCTCTCTCTTTCTCCCATTCTCTCTGAAATTAAAAAAAAAAAATTAATTTTTTTTTTTTAAAAGACATGATCTTCACTTTGGGCTTTGTCATTTTACAATATCCTTTGTGCAGTATTTTAACTTCCTCAACTTTCCTTTACCCACCCTTAAAATGTAATTTATTTGGGGGAAGATGATCAGGAAAGGGATTCTAGTGGATAGAAGACTTTTTTTGGAGGGGATGGGGTCATGAAAATATTTAAAAATTGAGCATGGTGATGGTTGCACCACTCTGAATTTACTTTTAAAAAACAGTTCATTGTACACTTTAGGTGACATGTACAGTATATAAATTATATCTCAACAAAGCTGTTCTTTTATTTTTTAAAATTAAAGACCAGTCTTATAATCAATTGCAGATATTTTCAGAGGCCCCCCAGGATTTGCTGACCACGTCCCAAACCACGGCTGTGACTCCCAGTTGCCTCCAGTCCTAGTGGATCTGGATGGTGTGGTTTGTGAAGGAGAAGGAGGCTTGTGGAATTTTTGCAACCCCATTTCTGTGGTCTCCTCATAGGTCAACAGGGCCATTTCCACTCTGCCAGCTCTCTGCTTTCTTTAACCTGTCGGGCAAAAGAATCCTTCATGCTCTGGCCAGAAAGTGCCTTCTCTCTTAGGTGGCCTGAATGCTTTTTTTAAGGTCGTTTTATGGATTCAAAAGAATAAACAGAGATGTGGAAAGCTTTTGTCGAATTCCTTTTACATGGTTCTTCCAGTCTCATGGGAAGTGAGATGTGGCTCTGAATTCATCCCAAAGGATGTCTTTGGGCAAAAGCACCCAGAATGGCACAACTCCTGCAGGATCCCCTACCCACATTGCTGTCAGGACTCAGGGAGGCTTGTGGGTGAGTGAGGTGGAGGTGCCAGCACAGGAGCCATGAGAAGGTAGCATTTTCTACACTGCCCAGGCCCGCGTGGACTGCAGCTGCACCCGCCTAGGTGGGCAGGGTGTTTCTGCTGTTTTGTTTTGGTCTGGCCTCCACCTCCTCAGCCATGGACCATGCCTGCACTGAGACTGAGAATGGCTTGATGGTCCTACTTTTTGGTGGACAATGGATGCAATCCCACCTCCCAGAGACTGGCAGTTAAACACTAGCGCCTTCTGAGTCGCTTGCAGGGAGAGCGTGGCCCTAGGTCTAGAACAGACTTGGGAGTTGTGGCTAGGAGTCCTCCCTGGGAGGCGCACTTCCTTCCTGTGGGCCCCGGAGCTCCTGGAATCTGGGTGAAGATGGGAGGTGGCGGAGGGGTCCACAGGGCCCTTGGGGACCCTTGGCTAGCAGAACATCCACCCACTGCAGGGTGCCAGGAGCTGCCTGGAGAAGGGCCAAGGCCACCGCCAGCTGCCTGAGCCTGGGCTCTTCGCAGCCGCCCATGGCTGCCCTGGCAGCTGCTGTGGCTTTGTCTGGAAGGATGTCCAGAAGATCATCTGCCCTAATTAGCATATTACCCTTTTATTAGTATAGATTGTTAATAAATATGTATTTTTTGCCATTTTATTGTTAATATTTTTTTATCTTTTTTTCTTATTTTTATTCCTCTTCTTAAATAATATCTTCAACATTTCATGTAATACTGGCTTGGTGGTGATGAACTCCTTTAGCTTTTTCTTGTCTGTGACGCTCTTTATCTGACCTTCAATTCTAAATGATAGCTTAATCTAGAGTAGAGTAATCTAGGTTGTCTGTCCTTGCTATTCATATTTTTGAATATGTCTTGACATTCCCTTCTGGCCTGCAAAGTTACTGTTGAGAAATCAGCTGACAGTTGTATGGGTGCTCTCTCTTGTAGGTAACTAACTGCTTTTCACTTGCTGCTTTTATGATTCTTTGTCTTTAAACTTTGGCATTTTCATTATTATGTATCTTGGTGTGGGCCTCTTTTGATTTCTATTGTTTGGGACTCTCTGGGCTTCCTGAACATGTAAGTCTATTTCTTTAACCATGCATGGAAAGTTTTATGTCATTATTTCTTCAAATAGGTTTTCAAAATCTTGCGCTCTCTCTTATCCTTCTGGCACCCCATAATGCAAGGTTGGTATGCTTGAAGTTTTCCCAGAGGTTCCTTCATATTTTTGGATTATTTTTTATTTTTTCTCTTCTGATTGGGTGATTTTTACTTTCTCATATTCCAAATCATTGATTTGATTTTTGGACTCCTATACTCTAGTGTTGAATACCTGTAAATTATTATTTATTTCAGGTAGTTTATGCTTAATTTCTGACTGGCCCTTTTTCATGTCTTTGATATTTTCACTAAGATCCTTGAAAGTCTCACTAAGTCACTTGAAGCTCTCATTAAGTCCATTAAAGCTTTCATTAAGATCCTTGAGCAACCTATAACCATTGTTTTGAACTCTATATCCAGTATTTTGCTTGCTTCAATTTCTTTAATTTGTGGGATGTTTCTTTGTCTTCACATTTTGGCTGCTCCCCTGTGTTTGTTTTTATGCATTAAGTAACTCTGCTATGTCTCCAAGAGTGGCCTTGTGTAGTGGGTGTCCTGTAGGGCCCAGTGGCGCAGCCTCCCCAGTCACCTGAGCTGGGCCCTCTAGGTGTACCCTTGTGTGGGCTGTATGCATAGTCTTGTTGGAGTTGAGCCTTGGTTGATGTTGCCATCACTGGGAGGAGTTGACCTCTAGGATAATTAGCTGTGAGGACCAGATGCAACTACAGTGGAAGAGCTGCTGTGAAGGAGACACTCCTATGGAGCAGGACTTGCTTCAGTTGGGCTTTGGTGCTCACTGAGTCTGCCCCTTGAGAGTGTTGCTTGTGGATATGTAGAATTGTAATCTGGTATGGTCTGAAGCTGCCCACCAGGTACACTGGTTCTGGGGCCTCCCAGGAGGTACAAAGTCAGCCACTGCCTGAGCATGCCCACCTGGAGTTACAGAGATTTCTGCAGATGGCTGCTACTTGTATTGTGCTTAGAAGTGCCCAGTCAGGGCCCAGCTATAAAGCAAGGCAGGCTGGTGCTAGTGCTGGGTCTTGGGATTCTTATTGATAGATTTGGGCCATGCTGATTCCAACTCCTGTTTGTTTAAGAGTTTTTAGAAAAGTCTGAGCTAAGACAGGCCATTCATATGGAAAAGTCACTGTAAATATCTTTGGTGGTGCTGCAAATTAGATGGGGCAGGATCTCAGGGCAGAGTGAACAGTGTTGGCCTCACTGATATAAACTTAGATATGGCTGCAAGTTAGCTCTGCAACAGGGGAGGTTGCAGCATAGGAACAATGACCCCTGTGAGCAACCCCATTTCAGAGAATGCTGCCCTGAGTTCCTGCCCAGATGCCAGACAATCCAGTTCCTCCTCATATGTCCCTGGATCCCCCAAAGCTGTCGCTGGCTTATGGAGCTCAGAGGAAATGGGATCATGTAAGTTCGTGTGCTGGCCCTTTAGGAGGAACTGCTAGGTCTCCAGACACCTGTGTGTTACAATCCCTGCTGGTTTTTACAGCCCAAATTTTCAGGAACTTCTCAGATCTGGAACCCTGGGATGGGGGTCTGGTGTGGGCCTGGGACCCCTTGCTTCTCATAGGAGGCCTCTGGAGCTGAGATATTCCTCCTAATTAAACATGCCACAAGTGGGTGTCAGACCAGCCAGTCCCAATATCTGCCCATTTTACCAGTTTCAATGTGCTTTCTTTACTTCTTTAGTTGTAGGAATTCCATTCAGCTAGATTTCAGGCAGTTATGAATGATGGTTGTTCTATATTTTGGTTGTAATTTTGATGTGCTTGTGGGAGGTGGCGATTACTGGTGTTTACCTATGCCACCATCTTCTTTACCAATGAATTTTACACTTTCAAATGTTTTCATGTTCCTATTCAGCATCATTTTATTTCAAATTGAACTCCCTTTAGAATTTCTTAAAGGCAGGTCTGGTGATGACTAACTCCGTCTGCTTTTGTTTGTCTGGAAAATCTTTATCTCTCCATTTCTGAAGGCTAGTTTTTCCAGACATACTATTCCTGTCCAATAGCTTATTTTCTTTCAGCTCTTTGAATATATCATTATTTCTTCTGGCCTACAAGAATTCTGCCAAGGAATCCACTGAAAGTCTTATAAAGGGTTCTTTGTGAAAGATTAGTCACATTTTTTGATGCATTCTAAATTCTCTTTGTGTGACTTTTGATATTTGATGTATAGTATATCTCTGCATAGCCTTCCTTAAGTCCATTCTATTTAAATTATTTTGGGCTCCATAAGTCTGAATGCACATTTTTCTCTAGTTATTTGGGAAGTTTTCAGTCATTATTTTCTTCAGAGAGGAAGGGAGAGGAAGAGAGAGATAGAAACATCAATGATGAGAGGGAATCATTGATTGGCTGCCTCCTGTATGCCCCCTACTGGGGACCAAGCCCACAACCCAGGCATGTGCCCTTGACCAGAATTGAACCCAGGACCCTTGAGTCTGCAGGCTGACACTCTATACACTGAGCCAAACTGGCTAGGGCAGTCTTTATCTATATATATAAAAGGCTAAGTGACCATCGCATCCAAAACAACCGCACAGACAACCAAACAGGCTGTGTGGGGCGACCAGGCTAGCAGGGGAGTTAGTGAAGGGTGACCAAATGACTGAGCAGCAGGCTGCATGGGGTGACCAGGCTGGTGGGGGGGGTGCAGTGAGGGGAGACCAGGCCAGCAGAGAGCAGCAGTAAGGGGTGACCAGGCCGGCAGATGGGGGCAGTTAGGGCAACTATGCTGGCAGGGGACAAAGTTGGGGGTGACCAGGCCAGCAGGGGGTCAGTTAGGGGTGATCAGGCAGGCAGGCAGGTGAGCAGTTAGGAGTCAGTGGTCCTGGATTGTGAGAGGACTCCCGGATTGGAGAGGGTGCAGGCTGGGCTGAGGGGATGCCCTCCCGCCCCCCGCCCCCCCGTGCATGAATTTCGTGCACTGGGCCTCTAGTTTTCTTATAAAATCTTTCTACCTTTCTTTTCTTTTTCTGCGGCCTCTATAATATATATATGGTTCTTTTGATGGCATCCTATATGTCCCATATATTTTCTTGTCTCTTTTTTATTCTTTCTTCTTTTATGCCTCTGACTAGATACTTTGCAATAATTTTTTTAAGTTTGATGATTTTTATTACTCTGAACATCAAGCCTGTTTTTAAATTTTCTCATAAAATTTTCAGTTCATTTCTTGTATTCTTCAAGTCAATAATTTGTTTTGTTCTTTTTCATTTATATCTCTTAGTCAATATTCTTATTTTATTTGTGTATTATTTGTATAATTTTATTTAATTGTCTATTAGTGTTATAACATGTTGTGCTTCATTAAAACAATGTTTTAAAAGTATCAGGTAATTCATAGACCTAAACTTCCTTAAGGTTTGTTACTGGAGGTTTAGTTTCTTCTTTTCATTATATAATGTTTTCCTGTTTGTTTGTTTGTTTGTTTTGTATTTGTTGTAGCTTAACACTGAGGTTGTGACATTTGAAGAAATAGCTCCCTGTCATAGTCTTTATGAACTTGCTTTCCATGGAAAGACCTTCATTCAACAGTTCAGATTGACATTCTGGGATCCTCTTCAACTTTTCTATGCATGTTTATGTTCTCTACTTGCGTGTATGTTTCTAATTAGTGGAATTTACTTGTTTCTATCATTTTTAGGAGCCCATAATATTTTGCTCTCTCTGTTTTCTGATTGCAATACCAGGGGTCAGGATATTAAAGAAACACTCTATTTATCTCCTTCTTTCTCTGGAGAAGCCTTAAGTTCTGAGCCTTTCCCAATCTAATAGAGCTACATCATATTAGACATAGCACATCACCTGGAAACTTGCTGAACATCCATCCAAATAAAGACTGACTTCTCTAGGGTTAGGGAAGGCTCCAAGGACTTCTGGATGTAATGTGAGTGGTTGGGGACCACTCCTAACTTCCCTGCTTTCAGCAGCACACTGGTTGACAGAGGTAGGCTGGCTGATTACTGTGCATGTGGGTGTCTCTTTAAGTCAAGCTACAAAGAACATAAACAAGAGTCAGGTGTTAGAAGAGGCTTAGTATTTTTTAAGTTCTTGTTTTCCAGTACAGTTTAGATTACCAATTTACTCTTAATCTATTAAAATGCACATGTCCCCTTTGAAGTTTGGGCTAAAATAAGGTAATATCCTTGCTTTGCCATGGCAGGGTCTTTTGGCTGGCAGGATATATTTCTTTTAATAACAGACACCTGAAAGCTTTGACTGCTGGAGAATCCCAGGAACTAAACACAGCACATTTAAATAGGGGCCAAATACCCCTGGTTTGGGGAAGGCTCCTTCCATCTTTATAGGCTGTGCAGGTGGTTGGGGATTGCCTGCCTGGAGGGCACCAGCTGCCATACAATCACCAAACATATGTTTTATGCACATGTGTGTGTGTTTCCTGGGATCATTGTAACCAGGACCAGGAACAATAGGCAGGTGCTAGAAAAGGCCAGGAGTCCAAGGTCCTGGCTTTTGGAGTTCAATGCAGATGCCTAATTATATGCCCTAACCCAGTGGTCGGCAAACTCATTAGTCAACAGAGCCAAATATCAACAGTACAACGATTGAAATTTCTTTTGAGAGCCAAATTTTTTAAATTTAAACTTCTTCTAACGCCACTTCTTCAAAATAGACTCGCCCAGGCCATGGTATTTTGTGGAAGAGCTACATTCAAGGGGCCAAAGAGCTGCATGTGGCTCGCGAGCCGCAGTTTGCCGACCATGGTCCTAACCTATTCAAATGCACATGTTTTCTCTGAAGTCTGAGCTTAAAAAAATATAAACATATTTGACTTTCCAGGGCAAGTCCTTTCAGTGGGCCTCCATGGTGCTATCAATAAGAGATACCTGAATATCTTGACTGCTGGGACTTTAGCACACAGCATTCACAAATGGGACCTGACTATTTCTGGGTGGGGGGAAACACTCCCATGATTCCTGGGAACTGTGCTAGTTTTTAAAAACCATTCATATCTCCCCTGCCTGGAAAACACCAGCGGCCAGAAGATCATTGATGAAATGTGAATTGTGCATGTCTGTGCTACCTGAAGTCAGGTAAACCAGGACCAAGAACAAGAGTTAGATGTTGGCAGAGACTGGAGTTCCCAGGCCAGGCTTTTTGAGAACAATGCAGATGCCTAAATGGAAGGTTTAATTGATTCAAATAAGCATATTCCCATTGAAATAAAAGCTTAAAATAAAGGTAACATCCTTGTCTTATAAGGGAAGGGTGTTTTGACTGACCTGGCATGCTTTTTTTCAATAGAATACAACTAGACATCTCAAATGCTAGAGAACCTTAAGACCTTACTGGGAAGAACTTATAAAGAGAAACTGTATCTATGTTGAGGAGGAACCTCTAAAAAAATGGTAGGCTGTGCCAGTGGTTAAGAACCATTCCAAGTTCATCCATGCTGGACAGTATTATGCTAAGTGAAAATAGCCAATCAGAGAAAGACAAATACCATACAATTTCACTTATATGCAGACTCTAATGAACAAAATAAATACACAAAATATAAACGGACTTATAGATACAGAAAAGTGATTAACAACTATTAGAGGGGAGGTGGATAAGGGATGGGTGAAAAGGTGAAGGTATTAAGAAAAAAGCACATTCACAGACACAGACAACAGTATGGTGATTACCAGAGGGGAAGGGTTATGTGGAGAGGTATAAGAAGGTAAAGTGGGGGATAAAAGCTGATGGAAAGAGACTTGGCTTGGGGTGATGAACACATAATGAGTCCCATATAATTTTACTAACCCATGTCACCTCAATAAAATCAATATATTTTTTTAAATAACCATTTAAAGATCCCTGCCTGGACATAACCAGCTATCAGAGATTCAGTGACATGGTGCTTACTGGACATGTATATATGACCTAGGGCCGTGGTCGGCAAACTGCGGCTCGCAAGCCACATGCGGCTCTTTGGCCCCTTGAGTGTGGCTCTTCCACAAAATACCACAGCCTGGGCGAGTCTATTTTGAAGAAATGGCATTAGAAGAAGTTTAAGTTTAAAAAATTTGGCTCTCAAAAGAAATTTCAATCATTGTACTCTTGATATTTGGCTCTGTTGACTAATGAGTTTGCCGACCACTGGCCTAGGGTAAGGCTAATTAGGACCAGTAACAAGAAGCAGGTGTTGAGAGATGCCTGGATTTCAAGTCACTGGCTTTTTTTAGTACAACACAGTGGCTACATAAAAAGCCTTAACCTATTCAAATGTGCATAGTCCCCCTGAAGGATAAGCTAAATAAAGTTAAATGTTTTTCCTGTTCACAAGCATAGATGGTTCTCTAAATAAAATATGCCTGGACCTCTAGAATGCTGGTGAAGCCTGAGAACTTGCAGGAAAACCATGATATCAAGACTGACTACCCTTGAGTGAGAGAAGGCTCCATGGACCTCTGGATGATGTGTGAGTGGTTGGGGACTACGCCTAAGTTACCTGCTTGGAGGAAACTAGCTGCCAGACACAAGCTGACTGACTACTGAAGTATGGGGCTGCTTTGTGTAAGGCTAACTGAGAACATAAAAAACTAGATGTTCGGAGTGGCAGAGGGTTTTAGGCTCTGGCTTTTCTTGTACAATGCAGATTCTTAATTAAAAGTTTTGATTTTCCCTAGCCGGTTTTGCTCAGTGGATAGAGCATTGGCTTGTGGACCAAAGAGTCCCAGGTTTGATTCTAGTTAATGGCATGTACCTTGGTTTCAGGCTCCTCCCTGCCCAGGCCCTGGTTGGAAGCATGCAGGAGGCAACTGATCGATGTGTTTTTTTCACATCGATGTTTCTCTCTGTCTTTCTTTCCCTCTCTCTTCCACTCTCCCTAAAAATCAATGGAAAACTATCCTCTGGTGAGGAATAACAAAAATAAATCTACCTAATAAAAGAGTAACATGCTAATTGACCATATCTTCGCAATGCCCACCAGCCAATCAGGAGTGAGTATGCAAATTAACCCAACAAAGATGGTGGGTTAATTTTCATACGCAGGCGCCAAGCTGCCAGGGTCAGGGCAGGATGCTTGCGTTGTCGCCATGGCTATGATGCAGGCATTTAGCACCATCCCAGCTGCTCCGGGCCTCTGGGCAGCGTGGGAAGACAGAAAGGTGGCTCTGGGCTGGAGTGGAAAGGTGGCTCCAGCCAGAGTAAAGGCAGTGCCAGCAGCCAGGGAAAGGAAGGCCCATTCCTGCACAAATCTTCGTGCATTGGGCTTCTAGTAAATAAATAAATAAATAAATAAATAAATAAATAAATAAATAAGTCTTAATATATTCAAATGTGCATAATGTCTTTGAATTTTGAGCTAAGAAGGGTTAACATCCTTGCTGTACTGAAGGGGCTCCAATGCTCAGAGTGCCACACTGTTCTTTGCTAGTCTGAAAAAAAACATGTGGGGGACCAGAATGAAAAGACATAGCCTTTATTATTTAAATCTGGGGAAGTCCCAATGGCACCCTGTGTGGATTGTGCAAGGGATTATCTAGAACAAGCATGTCATACTCAAAGGCTAACATGGGTCAAATAAACAAGGTTTAAGTTTATGTGGGCCGCAAAAAAACAAAAGCTTTAATTTTCATAGAAACGTAGGTTTATTTCAATAGAGATATGCTGAATACAAAGGGCTGAAATAAATGAGTAATTAACATAAAATAGAACATTTTAATAAAAATTAATATCTTTTCTTGAGCATTAACTTACCAGACACTGAATAACTACACAAATTAATAAACATAACACAAATAAACCTATTTTTCTTGTTGTCCAAAAACAAAATATTTCCTGTTGTGCAAACCAAACAAGTCAGTCCAAGTCTAATGACATGGCAATTGGCTGCTAAAATATTTGCTGCTAGTATTAGTGGAGAGAAATGGTGTGCCTGTGCACAAGGGAAATGAATGTAACACGATTATAGTAATCCGTCATTAGCAAATGTTGTATTTCATTAATAATTATGTATAACACGATATTGTAAAAATTAAGTTATAAAATTTTTATTAAATTGTTTCTTACATACCATTATATTGGCTGGGCCACAAAAATATTCATTGTGGGATGCATGCAGCCCATGGGCTATGAGTTTGACATGCTTGATCTAGAAGCTAGTAGAGAGGAGGGGAAGAAAGCCATGCTTGGAAATGGCCTTCTTGCAGGCCAAGGACAAACAGAGAGTCTGGTGAAGCTTCTTAGTTGTCAAGGATGTGGGAAACAGTTGGGTATGAGCTGCTCTACTCCTTGTTGCCCCTGGCCAGGCAGATACCTTTCCACTGACTGGGATGACGAACTGGGCTATATCCTAGCTTGACACTACACTTGCCTTGCCAAGACAGGACCATTTTGCTGGTTGGGTATGGTTCCCTTTATAATGCAAAAGGTTAAAGACAAAGAGAGAATCTAAAAAGCAGCAAGAGAAAAGCAGTTACTTACCTACAAGGGAGAGCCCATATGACTGTCAGATGATTTCTCAACAGAAACTTTGCAGGCCAGAGGGATTTGCAAGAAATATTCTAAGGGATGAATAGCAAGGACCTACAACCAAAATTTCTCTACCCAGCAAAGCTAGCATTTATAATTGAAGGACAGATGATGAGCTTCCCAGACAAGAAAAAACTAGAGTTCATCACCACCAAACCAGTATTATATGAAGTGTTAAAAGCTCTTCTTTAAGAAGAAGAAGAAAAAAAAAATCACAAATTTGAAGAATAAAATGGCAATAAATATATATCTATCAATGATTGAATCTAAAAAAAAATAAATAAACAAATGAATAGAACAGAAGCAGACTCATAGAACATGTTAAAAAGTTATTTATTGTAGGAAGTATTACATATATCTCCTTTTCTCCCAGATAGAACATTTTGATGGTTGCCGTATGGAAGGGGTATTGGGAGGATGGGTGTAAAAGGTGAAGAGATTAAGAAGTACTAATTGGTAATTATAGAAAAATCATGGGGATAGGAAATACAGCATAGGGAATATAGTAAAAAATATTCTAATAATTTTTTATGGTCTGAGATGGGTGTGAGATTTAACATGATGATTATTTGGTAAGTGATGTATTATCTAATCACAGGAGTATATGCCAGAAACTAATATAATAATGTATGTCAACTGTAATTGAAAGAGAAAAGTGATTTTTTAAAAAGAGATAAGTGGACAGTTTGACCTCTGGAGAAGCCTGAACCTAACCAACAGCACTTTTAAATGTAAAGTTAAGGGAGACAAAATGGTGGCAGAATAGGCAGATGTGTCCCGAGCTTTGTCCCAGAGCAGGTAGAAGGAGCAACTACATCAAATAACATCCACCCCAAATTGGTGAAGTAGAAAAGCGGGTGAGACAATTTATAGCCATGAAGGGCAGAGGACGCCTGGAGAACAGTAAAATCAGGGATCTGGGCTGGAGAGAATTATGAGACCTCCAAGCCCAGAGGGCCAGAAGAAAGCCGCATGGCACCAAGGCCATGTTCCTTGGGACAGGTGTAACATCTGACTGTGGAAAGGAAGTCCACAGGGCTACTGGCAACAGGAGATTCTATATCTAAGCCCACAGCCACAAGAGGCTGAGCCTGGAGGGGGCAGTCTAAACAACTGCCCAAGCCATGCCATGGACTTTACTTTTATTCGATAAACCCAGTTCATAGGACCTTTCAAATAGAAACAACCATGGCTGAGGTGCAGACTTGTAGAGCCTGGGGGGAGGCTGTGGAGAGGAGCAGCTTGGGGAGAGGTGACCAGGAGTCTGGCATTGAGACATACCTGACATGCAGCCATTTTCCCATGAAGAGATAGTCCCTCCCTGCAGTCTCCAGGCAACCAATCCAGCGACACCCAGACTACACCCTGAGTGTTACAAAGGATACAAAAAAATCTGAAGTCCCTGAGAGCCCTAAGGGACTGGCCTGAAGAGAGGCCCTTCAGTCACAGAAAGCCATACTGCAACCTCCCCAACTATAGGCCTGTCAGAAACAGCCACTTGAGAGATTAAGATTGAAAGTGGGCAGATAGGCTAAGTAGGAAGATTGATCCTGCCTGCTGGCAGTCAAGACTGTGGAGATAGGATCCACAGAGGAGCAGTGACCCACTTGGAACCTCAGTAATCTAACAGGAAACTGAGAAATGGCAGACAGTATAGAAGAGTAGGATCTTAAACCAGGGGAAATAAAACTTGGTGGATACTTCACTTTTTCATTTTCATTTTTGTTTTATTTTATTATTTTGTTATCTCTCTTTTTTTTCTTTTTTCTGTATTTCCTTTTTTGTTTGTTTCTTTATTTTTATTTCTTCTCGTATTATTTTTTAATCATTTTATTTTTATTTTTTGTATTTTTATTTTTTATCCTATTTTTTAAATTACTTTTTAAAATTTTTCTTCTTTCACTTTCTCTTTCTTCTTATTCACTCATTCTCTTTCTACTTCCTCTATACTGAACTGAGGTCCTCCCAATATTCATCCAATTCCTTAACCTTACTCTCTGTATATAAACTTGGCCTCTACAGATTCTGCCCCCACCCTCTTTTCTGGGTGTTTGGTGTTTGCATTTTTTGGTTTATCTGTTTGTTCTGTGGTGTTTTCTCACCACATATATATTTTTCCCCTCTTTCTTCCTTTTTCTTCTTTTTCTTTTTGCTCTTACCATTTTTTTTCTTGATATCATTTGTGTTCTCTTTTCTCTCCCCTAATTCTCTTTTATCTGGTGGTCACTTATATTGGGGTTATTGGTGTCGTGAGTACATTTGTGTTTTGTTCCCTTTGTCTCATGTCTTGTTGAGTTGCATTTTGTTCTGTTTGGTCAATGTGGTAGAGAGCGAGCGACATAACCAGACAACCAGAGAGGAGACTCCATCCATGAATGGGTCAATAACACTCCAGACCCAACTACAGAGGAAGGAAGATGGCAGCAGTGAAAGAGAAAAAGTGAGTGAGTGAGAGAGAAAAAGGGGAATGTGTGGACATGTGGGGTGTGTGTGTGTGCATGTGAGTGAGGGACAATTAGATACTGCAGGACCTTTGGGGGCAGGCAGACTGGGCTGGACTAGCTGGGAACCCTCTACTACCATTGCAAACTGTCCTGGGACAGCTGGCTTTACCACAGAGGCCAAACCTTCTTGAAGGGGACAGCTGCTGTGACTGAGAGCCCAGATTCATCTCCACCCAGGGTGCCCTCAGACACCACCTGGGACTCTGTAGACATGCCACCAAAGACCTGCTGCCTCAGATGCAATCCCACAGTCACCGAGACTACAGCCACCCCGACCATGGGATCCTGTGAGTTCTGAAGCATGCTCCCCTTGGCCGGTACAATGCTTTAGTGCAGGGCACTGAGACCACATGAGTAGCAGCAGGGTGAGCAGACCGCCCCCATCTGAGGAGTAGCAGCCCCATGCAGCCCGCCCCTATCCAAGGAGTAGCAGGCCTATGAGCTGCCTGCCCCCATTTGAGAAGCCGCAGCCATGCACAGCCCACTCCTGTCCAAGGAGTAACAGCCAAACAAACAGCTCACCCCTGTCTGAGGAGCAGCAGCCAAGTGAGCAGCCCACGCTTGCCAGCCAGAGCAGAAAACACTGATGCACACAGTTGCGCAAGCAGCACCCAGAAGAGGAGCTGCTGCCAACTGAGGAGCAGCCGCTGCCACAACCGCCCAAAAAGCAGCAGCCACCCGAGGAGCAGCTGCCGCCTGAGGAGCAGCCCCTAGATGAATTGACACCTAGATCCCTCGATGAGAGCAAAAATGGGGAGACAAAGAAAGCCCAAAAAGAAAGAAAAGGAGGAATCACCAGAAAAGAAGCTAAGTGAAAAGGAGGCATGCTTATGTCAGAAAAGTAATTCAGAATAAGGGGCATACAGTTCATAAACCGGATGGAGGGGAAAAATCAACAACTTATGTAAGAATTAAGAAAAAATAAAGAGTGATATAGCTGCAATAAAAAAACACTATGGAAAGTTTCAACAATAGACTAGGAGAAGCAGAAGACCAAATTTGTGAAGTAGAAGACAGGGAAACAAAACACACCCAAACTGCACTGAAATTGTAGAAAAATTTAAAATACAGGAGGAGAACCTAAGGGAGCTTTGGGACAACATGAAACAAAGCAACACACAATTAGTAGGGTGCCAGAATGACAGGAAGAAGAACAAAGGTTAGGAAACTTATTTGAAGAAATAATGGCAGAAAACTTCCTGGATGTGGAGAAGAAAAAGTCACACAAAAACAGAGAGTCCCAAAGAAGATGCAACTGAAAAGACCCACACCAAGAAATATTGTTATTTCAATGGCTAATTTTCAGGATAAAGAGAGAATCTTAAAGACTGTAAGAGAGACAGAAAGTTACATAAAAGGAATCTTCTATTAGATTATCAAATGATTTCTCAACAGAAACACATCAGGCCATAAAGAAATGGAAGGAAGTTTAAAAAGTAATGCAAAGCAAGGGACTGAATCCAAGACTACTCTATCCAGCAAGGCTATCATTCAAAATCAAAGGGGAAATAAGAGGCTTCACAGACAAAAAAAAAAGTCTAAGGGCGTTTATCACCACATGCTAGCAAAGCAAGAAATGCTAAAGAGACTGGTGTAAAAAGAAAAAAGAAAAATGGAAGAAGGAACACAGGCACATAAAAATAAAAAATAGCTACAAACAAGTACCTATCAATAATAACTTTAAACATAAACGGACTAAATGCTCCAATCAAAAGACATCAAGTGGTGAATGGAGAATAAAACATGACCCATATATATGCTATCTACAAGAGACACACCTTATAACAAGGGACTCACACAGAATGAAAGTGAAGGAATGGAAATATATCTTTCAGGCAAATGGAAATTAAAAAAAAGCTGGGGTCGCAATACTTATATCTGACAAAATAGACCTCAGAGTGAAGGCAATAACAAGAGATATGGAAGGTCACTTCACAATACTAAAGGGATTGATACTACAAGATGACATAACCCTGGTAAACATATATGCACCCAATGCAGGAGCACCCAAATACATAAAATAAAATAAAAACTCCTCAAAGATATCAAAGGAGAAATTGACAATAATGCAATCGTAATAGGGGACTTTAATATACCACTGGTGTCACTGGATAAATCCTCTAGACAAAAAATCAGCAAAGAAACAGCAATCCTAAATGACTCACTAGATTGGATGGACTTAATTGACATCTACAGAACACTTCACCCCAAAGCCATGAAATATAGGTTCTTCTCAAGTGCACGTGGGACATTTTCAAAGATACACCACATATTGGGTCACAGGCAAAGTCTCTTCAAATTCAAGAAGATTGAAATCATATCAAGAATCTTCTCAGACCACAATGGCATAATATTAGAAATAAACTACAATAAAAATAATTCAAACACTTGGAAGCTGAATAGCATGCTATTAAACAATGATTGGATTACCAAAGAGATCAAAGAAGAAATTTAAAACATCTTGGAAATGACTGACAATAAAAACACAACAATCCAAAATCTATGGGAAACAGTGAAAGCAGTCCTTAGAGGGAAGTTTATAGCTCTACAGGCCTAACAGTAAAAAATGGTAATAAATCATCTAACTCTATAACTTAAAGAATTAGAAAGAGAGCAACAAGAAAAGCCTACAGTGAGTAGAAGGAAGGTGATAATAAAGATCAGAGCATAAATAAATGACATAGAGACAAAAAAATATAAAAGATCAATGAAACCAAGAGCTGGTTTTTGAAAGTATAAACAAGATTAATGAACCTCTAGCCAGGCTCACCATGAAGCAAAGAGAGAGGACCCAAATAAACAAAATCAGAAATAATGAAAGAGATGAAATAACAAAAGAACCCACAGAAATACAAAGGATTATAAAAAAATAATAATATGAACAACTGTATTCCAATAAAATAGACAACCTAGAGGAAATAGTCAGATCCTAGAAATACAACCTTCCAAAACTCAATCAGGAAGAATCTAAAAATCTCAATAAGCTGATAACTATGGAAGAAATTGAAGCAGTCAACAAAAAGCTTCCAGCAAATGAAAGCCCAGGCCCAGAGGGTTTCACAGGGAAGTTTTTCCAAACATTCAAAGAAGAATTAAAACCTACCCACCTCAGACTAGTCCAAAAAATTTAAGAGGAAGCAACACTTGGAAGCTCATTCTATGAAGCCAACATTACCCTAATACAAAAACCAGATAATGACAACACAAAGAAAGAGAATTACAGGCCAATATCCCTCATGAACATAGATGCCAAAATCCTCAACAAAATTATAGCAAATCAGGTCCAGCATTACATCAGAAAGATTATACACCATGACCAAGTAGGATTTATCATGGGGATGCAAGGATGGTACAATATCCACAAATCAATAAACGTGATACATCACATAAACAAATTGAGAGATAAAAATCACATAGTCTTATCAATTGATGCAGAAAAAGCATTTGATAAAATCTAACACCCTTTCTTGATAAAAACCTTCATGAAAGTGGGAATGGAGGGATCATACCTTAACATAATGAAAGCCTTATATGCTAAACCTACAGCCAACATCATACTCAATGGGAAAATATTAAAACCATTTCACCTAAGAACAGGGACTAGATGGGGATGTCCACTTTCACCACTCTTGTTTGACATAGTACTGGAAATGCTAGCCATAGAAATTAGACAAGAGGAAGAAATAAAAGGTATTCAAATTGGAAAAGAAGATGAAAAACTGTCATTATCCGCAGGTGAGATGATACTGTACATAGAAAACCCTAAAGACTCCATCAAAAAATTATTAGACTTAATAAATGAATTAGGTAATGTAGCAGGATACAAAATTAACGCCAAGAAATCTATGGCATTTTTATACACTAATAGTGAACTTACAGAAAGAGAGACTAAAAAAGCAATCCCATTTACCATCACACCAAAAAAATTAAGATACCTAGGAATAAACTTAACCAAGGAGGTAAAAGACCTATACCAGGGAAAAATACAGAACACTGAAAAAAGAGATAGAGAAAGATGTAAACAGATGGAAGAACATACCATGTTCATGGATTAGTAGAATCAACATTATTAAAATGTCCATACTACTCAAAGCAATCTATAAAGTCAATGTATTCCCCATTAAAATACCAATGGCATATTTCACAGACCTCGAAGGAACTCCAAATATTCATCTGGAATAAAAAAAAAAAGACCCTGAATAGCTGCAGCAATCTTGAGAAAGTAGAACAAAGTAGGAGGGATCTCAATACCAGATATCAAGCTGTATTACAAAGCCACTGTTCTTAAAACAGCCTGGTACTGCCACAAGAACAGACATATAGACCAATGGAATTGAATAGAGAACCCAAAAATTGACCCACACTACTATGCTCAGTTAATATTTAACAAAGGAGGCAAGAGTATACAATGGAGTCAAGACAATCTCTTCAATAAATGGTGTTGGGAAAATTAGACAGATTCTTGCAAAAAAAAAAAAAATGAAACTAGACCACCAACTTATACCATACACAAAAATAAACTCAAAATGGAAAAAGGACTTAAAGGTAAGATGGGAAATCATAAAAATATTAGAGAAATCCACAGGCAGGAAAATCTCAGACATATGCTGAAACAATACCTTCACCGATACAGCTCCTAGGGCAATGGAAACTAAAGAGAAAATGAACAAATGGGACTACATCAAAATAAAGCTTCTGCACAGCAAAAGACACCATCAACAAAACAAGAAAGCCCACTGCATGGGAGGACATATTTGCCAACGTTATTTCTGATAAGAGTTTACTCTCCAACATTTACAGGGAACTCATATTGAGGAGGCAAAAAGGGCTAATTCCAATGTAGCCCTGATATTTGGGGCTAGTGATCTGAATCCAGGCTAGTTAGACATTCCTGATAGCCTATAATTAGGTCACTGCCTCTTTCCCAGACACTGGTCTTGCAGAACCGGTTACAGAGGCCATTGGAATGTGGACAGTGCACTGGCCAGGGGGAAGGCTCCTAACTCTGATGCCAGGCCAGACCACCAGATATGGCCTGGAGACCCCCAACACATGGGGGCCTTCTTGAAAGGCCCGCGAAAAGGACCGGAAGCATGATCCATGCTTGTGGGACAAAGAGCACAGGGAGGGAGATATAAGGGAGGGCCCCATGCGTGTTCCTTCACTCAGATTTGGAAGACTGTTCCCTGAGTCCGCTGGCGTTATTAAACAGTGTCCCTCCAACTTGCTCAGAAGCGTCCTTGGTCTTCTTGGTCTTCTGCAACAGATGGTTCCCTGACCGGGAAACCAACCGAGCTTGGCATTTTTTTTGCCTCCGGTGAGGGGACAGGGCTTGGGGCCTGGGGCGCGGGACAGGCCTCTGGAAGGCGCGCCCTGCTGATTTTAGCAGAATTGAACCGGGGGACTCCTGGCGCTCCCGGACCTCAGCTCAGGACCCGGCCGGCATCTGGAGAAAGTGGACGGACACTTCTGGACCTGTCGACAGAATCTGTAAGGTAGGGGCCCCATCAGTTCAGCCCACTCCAGTGAGTGGAAGGGGGAGCTTGATCACCTCCCCGGAAGTCATAGGACTTCATCAGGAATCAGGAATCAGGAATCGGGTGGATTGTTGTTTAAACTCTGAGCGAATGTCTGGTGAAAGTGTGTGAGTGTGGAGGGAGAGGGCCTGCCCTCTCTTATCCTTTGTGTGGCTCCACGACCTCGGTTACGGAGTCCGAGTGGGCCCCAACCTGCGGTTCCGCGATTTGTCATAAGGCATAACGGTGACTCACCCCCACGTGGAGGTGACCAGGCCCGGGGTTTATACGGGTGCAACTTAGCTAAGACAAATCTAAGCTCCCAAGGGACGCGGCCAGGCGGGCATCTGAGTGAGGATCTGTGAAAACAGGTCACCCCCTCCCTTGTCTGTTTCGCGCCACCGATCATCATGGGGTCGGGACAAAGTAAACCCACTGTTCTCAACTGCATGTTGAAAAATTTTGAAAAGGGTTTCAATGGAGACTATGGTATTAAAATGAACCCCAGAACACTGAAGAAATTATGTGAAGTAGAATGGCCAGCCTTCGGGGTCGGCTGGCCCTCGGAAGGCTCCTTAGATAAGGGGCTGGTCAGGGCGGTGTGGAATGTAGTCACAGGAGATCCTGGACACCCAGATCAGTTTCCCTACATAGACAGCTGGTTAGAAATTGTTCAAATCTTGCCGCCTTGGGTCCGGTTCTGCGTGTGTAACAAGGGACAGAGTAAAGTTTTAATAGCAGAAGTGAAGAGGCAGGCAGGGCAGGAGCAGGCTAAGGAAAAGCAGGCAGGAGAGGAGAAAGCAGATGAGAAGCAGGCAGGAGAAAAGAAACAGGTCCCTCAGAAGGGAGCCCAACCCCCTGTTCTGCCAGGACCCCCTGAGGAAGTCCCGCCAGTTTTACCACCTCCATATGTGCCACAAGCAGCACCAAGTGCTCCCCGTGCTGGTATGGAAGGTCCGGAAAGTCTAGAAACACCGCCTCCCTCCGTCTCTCCTCAACCCGGCTCTCCAGAGCCAGTTGGGCGGCGCTTGCGTTCAGCCGATCAAGGGCCCAAGCCACAACTGGCACGTCAGATGCCTCTAAGGGAGATTCGGGGTGCCCAAGCGCTTGGTGAAGATGGGACCTTGCAGGAGGGAAGGCCAGTCTATTATTATCAGCCCTTTACCAGCAGTGACATCATGAATTGGAAACATCACACCCCAGCTTATTCTGAAAAACCTCAGGCCATGGTAGACCTTCTAGAAACGATCTTCCAGACACAGAAGCCCATCTGGGTGGACTGAAAGCAGCTCCTTTTCATGTTCTTTAACACTGAGGAGCGCATGAGAGTAGTATCAGAGGCTCTGAAGTGGCTCCAGACCCAGGCCCCGGCAGGAATATTAGATACAGACAGATGGGACAGGGAGGCCTTCCCAGATGAGGAACCTGATTGGAGCCCGAACTCAGAAGATGGAAGGGCCAGGCTAGAAAGATATCGGCTGGCCTTCCTCCAGGGGGTCAGGGCTGGAGCCAAGAAGCCCACCAATATGGCTAAAATCTCTGAGGTTTTCCAGAAGCCTGAGGAAAGTCCAGCAGCTTTCTATGAGAGACTATGTGAGGCATACCGAATCTACACTCCCTTTAACCCTGAGGCCCTGGAAAATCAGACCATGGTAAATGCCACTTTTGTAGGCCAAGCCCAGCCTGATATCAGGAGAAAATTACAGAAGCTGGAAGGGTTTGCGGGAAAGAATGCCACCGAACTGCTGGAGATAGCCAACAAGGTTTTCATCAACCGAGACAGTTTGGCAAGGAGGGAAGAAGAAAAGAGAATACAAAGAAGGGCCAATATAATAGCAGCGGCTTTTAGAGGCTCAGGCTCCCAGACAGATCAGCAAGGGAATCAAGAATACAGACCAGGGGGAAAAGGAAAACCGAGCCTGAGACGAGACCAGTGTGCCTATTGTAAGGAGACAGGGCACTGGAAGAATGAATGTCCCAAACGACAAAGTAAGAAAACTGGACCCCCTTTTCCACCCAGTCGCTATCAGCCAGAGCCACCTGAAGCAGATCTCATTGGGCTAGCAATGGCTGATTCTGACTAGGACAGACCGGGCTCTTTTCAGCTAGACCCCCACGAGCCCATGGTCAAAATGAAAATTGGGGGTCAGACTGTGGACTTTATGGTTGATACAGGAGCTGAGCACTCAGTAGTCACACAGAAAATAGCACCTCTCTCAGGAAAGGAGGTCACCATTATTGGAGCTACTGGGGATCAGACTCGTAGACCATTCTGCCACCCTCGCCGATGCCAACTTGGTGGTCATCAAGTGATTCATGAATTCTTGTACTTGCCAGACTGCCCGGTGCCTCTAATGGGTAGAGACCTTTTAGCCAAAATGGGTGCAGAAATCACTTTTGCTCCAAATGGCTCAGCAAAGCTTCGCCTAAGTGAGGAGACCTCCCCAATGATCCTGTCCCTAGCAGTGCGAAGGGAGGAAGAATGGAGACTTTATATGCCCCAGTCAAAGGCCTCACCATTAGAACCGGAATTAGAAAAAGAATTCCCACTGGTCTGGGCTGAAGGAAATCCTCCAGGCCTGGCTAAGGACCACGCCCCGGTGCTGATTGAATTAAAGCCTGGGGCACAGCCTGTTAAAATCTGCCAATATCCAATTCCAAGAGAAGCACGCCTAGGAATCCAGGTCCACTTAGACCGGCTGCTTCAGTGGGGACTTGTTAAACGATGCAGTTCTCCATGGAACACGCCACTCTTGCCTGTCAAAAAGCCTGGGACTAATGACTACCGCCCTGTCCAGGATCTACGGGCAGTTAATGAGGCTGTTATAACCCTGCATTCAGCACTGCCGAACCCCTACACTCTTCTGGGACTGATCCCATCAGAGGCGGAATGGTTTACATGCCTAGATCTGAAAGATGCCTTTTTCTGCCTTAGATTAGCTCCTTCCAGCCAGCCTCTTTTCGCTTTTGAATGGGAAAACCCAACTACAGGGGCCAAGGAGCAGTTCACCTGGACCAGATTGCCACAAGGGTTCAAGAACTCCCCTACTCTCTTTAGTGGAGCACTAGCATCTGATCTGTCTAAGTTCCCAGGACAGGACTTGGGGTGTGTTCTACTCCAATATGTAGACGACCTCCTACTGGCTAGCTCCACACGAGCTCAGTGCTGGGAGGGAACAAGAGCCCTTCTGAGACTGTTAACTGAAACAGGTTATCGGGTGTCTAAGAAAAAGGCACAGATTTGTCAGAAAGAAGTCAAGTATCTAGGCTTTCGAATCACCCAAGGGAAACGAAGACTAGGAACTGAAAGAAAGCAGGCAGTATGTGCCATCCCAGTCCCTAGCACCCGGCGGCAGATTCGGGAATTCCTGGGAGCGGGAGGGTTCTGTCGAATCTGGATCCCAGGGTTTTCAGACTTGGCTAAACCTCTCTATGAAGCTTTAAAAGGGGAAGAGAAGGCACCCATCAACTGGGGTCCGGAACAGGAAAAAGCCTTCATCACCATAAAGGCAAAGCTAACTGAGGCCCCAGCTTTAGGGCTACCAGATGTGACACTAGACTTTAATCTTTTTGTTCACGAGAACAGCGGGGTAGCCCTAGGAGTTCTAACTCAGGAGTTTGGACCCTGGCAAAGACCAGTAGCCTATCTCTCCAAGCAGATTGACCCAGTAGCCTCCGGATGGCCCTCATGTCTCAGGGCCCTTGCAGCCACTGCATTGTTAGTCAAGGAAGCAGATAAGCTTACCCTGGGACAAAACTTAAATGTAAAAGTACCTCATGCTGTGGTCACCCTGATGGAAGCTAAAGGGCAGCACTGGCTGACTCATGCTCGAATGACTCAATACCAAGGCCTGTTAAGCAAGAATCCGCGGGTAAGATTAGAAGCAGTAAGAACTCTTAATCCTGCCACCTTTCTACCTGTTGCTGAGGGGGCCCCTGAGCATGATTGCCTGGAAGTCCTAGAGGAGGTTTACTCCAGCCAGCCAGATCTATCGGATAGGCCCCTGCCAAACCCGGACTTGGTATTGTTCACAGATGGCAGCAGCTTCTTAGATGAAGGAAAAAGAGAAGCCGGATATGCAGTAGTATCAAACTTTGAGACAATTGAGGCACAGGCCCTGCCTGAAGGATGGTCAGCACAGAGGGCAGAACTTTGGGCCCTCGCCAGAGCCTTAGAGCTCAGTAAAGATAAGCGTGCCAACATCTACACTGACTCACGCTATGCCTTTGCTACCCTGCATATCCATGGGGCCATATATAAGGAAAGGGGGCTCTTGATGGCCGGAGGAAAAGGAATCAAAAATCAGAATGAGATTTTAAAGTTACTAGAAGCAGTCTGGGAGCCCAAGGAAATAGCCGTCATCCATTGCAAAGGTCACCAGAAAGGGAAAGACTCAGTGTCAGAAGGAAACCATCGTGCTGATGCCGCAGCCAAGCTGGCTGCTAAAGAACAAGTGGCACCGTCACGGATCATGTTGGCCCCCGAATTACCTGAACCTCCAAACTACACTCCTCAGGAAGAGAAATGGGCCCAGCAAGAAGGGGGCAAGAGAACGAAGGAAGGCTGGTGGATACTCCCAGATCATAGGATCTATGTCCCAGAACAGTTAGCCCATAAGGTAGTCCTCCAGCAGCATGAACTCACTCATTTAGGGAAGACTGCCCTAGAAGCTTTGTTAGGCAGATACTACCTGATTGCCCGTCTTCCCTCCTTGTGTGCCTCAGTCTCTCAGCGTTGCCTCCTCTGTGCTCAGAACAATGCCAAACAGGGTCCTGTGGGACCAATAGGAGTTCAGCGCTGTGGGCAAGCTCCCTTTGAGGACTTAGAAGTAGACTTTACAGAAATAGTGCCTAGCAGAGGGAATAAATACCTGCTAGTCTTTGTTTGCACCTTTTCAGGCTGGGTTGAGGCATATCCCACTCGCACTGAAAAGGCGAGAGAAGTCACTAAGGCATTGCTAAAGGACATAATTCAGCAGTATGGAGTGCCTCTGACCATAGGGTCTGATAATGGCCCAGCCTTTGTAGCAGAAATAGTACAACAGGTAGCTAAGGCTTTAGGAATTAGATGGAACCTACATACAGCTTACAGGCCTCAGAGTTCAGGGAAAGTCGAACGCATGAACCGGACTCTAAAGCAGACTATGGCTAAGCTATGCCAAGAGACAACCTTACCCTGGACAGATATCTTGCCTCTTGTACTTCTGAGGGTACGCTGTGCCCCAAGGGCCAGGGTAGGTTTCTCTCCCTTTGAAATTCTATATGGTAGACCCCCTCCCTTAATTCGGCCAAAGGGAGATTTGGGGGAAATAGGAAATTTAGAAATCCAGAAACAACTACAAGGACTTGGAAAAACTGTCTTTGAGGTTCACAGATGGGTTACTGACCGACTACCCATCTCTCTAGGAACAGCTGTACATCCTTACAAACCTGGAGACCAGGTTTGGGTAAAGGACTGGAAAAAGGAGCCCCTCACACCTATCTGGAAGGGACCCTATCCAGTCATATTAACCACCCCCACAGCTCTTAAGGTTGCAGGACTGAATACCTGGATCCACCACTCCCGGGTGAAGGCAGCCCACCATCCAAGTGATGCCCAGCCTGAGTGGAAGGTGACCTCTGACCAAAACACCCCCTGAGGATCACTCTCAAGAAGACAGCGGATCTGGCCGATCGACCTGCTCCAAGGAATTTAGAAACGCCCTGCTGAATTCTCCCTAACACTAATCTTACTTTCTTATCTCCTCCTAAGGTAATATGCTCTGGTATTTCTGGATAATCATTGGTTTTATCTTTCTAATAATTCTCATTTTGTCTTTTTATGAGTGCCGCTGGAACCCGAGACTAGTACCTGGAGGAAAACTCATCTGTTCTTGCTGGAACACAGAAGCACCATAAAATTACTGCTTCCCACACAGCAAGGAAACAAAGGCCTCATCATGGATTGCTGGACTGCACTTTGTCATGCTATCCTTGGCTACATCTGCCTTGCAGAAATATCCATAATACTGCTCTTTGTCCTAGTGGTTCATTGTTTTGGACCCCACTGAACAGAAATAGAGGGAACAACATGCTCACACTAATCCTATGGCATGTTATGACTCCACTACCAAATGCATGTGGGGGGGGGAGGGGAAATTGTATTGGATGGAAAAAAATGATAGGACCTGTCACAGCCAATGTGCAGCTAATTAATGTTGCTCCTATTTGTTTCAGCAGTACCCAGGCCCAACATCCAACAGGCTGCCACCCAGATGAACTATGCAACTCTATCCTCAAGGCTGAAACCACCTACCCCCAGTGCTCCTCTGCAGGAACATTCTACGTGTGTGGAACCGCTGCTTGCCCCTGCCTGCAAACTGGATGGGAATGCCTTTAAACTTCAGAATTCCCTACAAACCCCTCACGGGATGCTAACCCCTTTTTCATCGTCCCTTTTCAGCTGGAAGTAGTTAAGAGTGGTCGTCGTCCATGTTCACCATAACATCCCGTAGTCGTTGTACCACAAGGCTAAGAGAAGCTTGTGGGACAAGGGGGGGGGGGAATGAGGAGGCAAAAAGGGCTAATTCCAATGTAGCCCTGATATTTGGGGCTAGTGATCTGAATCCAGGCTAGTTAGACATTCCTGATAGCCTATAATTAGGTCACTGCCTCTTTCCCAGACACTGGTCTTGCAGAACCGGTTACAGAGGCCATTGGAATGTGGACAGTGCACTGGCCAGAGGGAAGGCTCCTAACTCTGATGCCAGGCCAGACCACCAGATATGGCCTGGAGACCCCCAACACCTGGGGGCCTTCTTGAAAGGCCCGGGAAAAGGACCGGAAGCATGATCCATGCTTGTGGGACAAAGAGCACAGGGAGGGAGATATAAGGGAGGGCCCCATGCGTGTTCCTTCACTCAGATTTGGAAGACTGTTCCCTGAGTCCGCTGGCGTTATTAAACAGTGTCCCTCCAACTTGCTCAGAAGCATCCTTGGTCTTCTTGGTCTTCTGCAACAATATAACTTAACAAAGGGAAGATAAGCAACCCAATCAAAAAAATCGCAACAGACCTAAATGAAGGCTAAGAGACATATGAAAACATGCTCAAAGTCACTAATCATCTGAGAGATGCAAATAAAAACGACAATGAGGTACCGTCTCACACCTGCCTGAATGGCTGTCATCAACAAATAAACAAATGACAAATGCTGACGAGGATGTGGAGAAAAAGGAACTCTCGTTCACTGCTGGTGGGAATGCAGACTGGTGCTGCCACTGTGGAGAACAGTATGGAGTTTCCTCAAAAAACTAAAAATGGAACTCCCACTTGACACAGTGATCCCACTTTTAGGAATATATCCCAAGAAATAAGAAACACCAATCAGAAAGTATATATGCACCCCTATGTTCATAGCAGCACAATTTACAATAGCTAAGATTTAGAAACAGCCTAAGTGCCCATCAGCAGATGAGTAGATTAGAAAACTGTGGTACATCTACACAGTGGAATACTATGCTGCTATTAAAATGAACTCCTACCATTTGCAACAGCATGGATGGACCTAGAGAGCATTATGCTAAGCCTAGTAAGTCAGTCAGAGCATGATAAATATCGCATTATCTCACTCATTTGTGGAATATAATGAACAACATAAACTGATGAACAAAAACAGATCCTGAGACAGAGAAGCATTGTTCAGATGCTCAAACCTCAGAGGGAAGGTAAGGGAAGGTGGGTTAAGAGGGAGAGATCAACCAAAGCACTTGTATGAATGCATATAAGCATAACCAATGGACACAGACACCAGGGGGTTGACGGCATGAGTGGAAGGTGTGCGGGCACAATGGGGGATAAGGACACATATGTAATACCTTAATAAACAAAGAAAGAAAAAATAAAAAAGAAAATTAACAAATGTGAACTTACTATCTCTGGTTTGGGGAAGGCTTCCACCAACTTTCTCGGCTGTGCAGGTTGTTAAAAATATATGGAAGCAACCCAAGTACCCATCAACAAATAAGTGGTTAAATAACAGTGGTATATATATATATACAATAGAATATTACTCAGCCATAAAAAAGAATGAAATCTTAACATTTGTGACAGCATGGATGGACCTGGAGGTCATAATGCTCAGTAAAATTAGGCAGTCAAAGACAAATACCATATTATTTCACTTATATGTGGAATATACAAAACAAAATAAATGAACAAACAAAATTGAAACTCCTACCAAATAAGATTCAGAGACACAGAGAAAGCCCTAGTGGTTGCCTGGGAGTGGAGTTTTGGAGACTGAGTGAAAGAGGTAAATGAAGTAGTAAGTTCAAATTGGTAGTTATAAAATAGTCACGAGGATGTAAAGTAAAGCATAGTGAATACAGTCAATAATATTGTGATAACTATATGTAGTGACATTTGGCTACTGGAAATATATAGGGGAACACTATGCAAAGTATATGATTGTCTAACCCCTATGCTGTATAACTATATCCAATACAAATTAAAATTGAAAGTAAACTGTAAAATAAATGAATGAATGAATGAATAAAGCAAGTAAGAAAATAATGCTGCAATTAACATAGAAATACACATGTCTTTTAAAATAAGCTATTTGGATTTATTTGAATAAATACCCATAAAAGGATTGCTGGGTCATATGGTAATTCTAGTCTCACTTTTTAAAAATAATATTTTTTTTATTAATTCCAGTGAGAAAGAGAGAGGGAGACATAGAAATATCAATGATGAGAGAGAATCATTGATCAGCTGCCTCCTGCACGCCCCCTACTGGGGATAGAGCCTGAATCCAGGGCATGTGCCCTTGACCAGAATTGAACCCGGGACCCTTCATTCTGCAAGCTGACACTCTATCCACTGAGCCAAACCAGCTAGGGCTATTCTTACTGTTTTGAAGAATTTCCATAGTGTTCTCCATAGTGGCTGCACCAATTTGCATGCCCCTCACTGAGGATCAAGGCCACAACCCCAACATGTGTCCTGACCAGGAATGAAACTGTGACCTCCTGGTTCATGGGTCGACGCTCAACCACTGAACCACATCAGCTGGGCAAGAGCAGTTTTATTGTCTAACTCATGTAAGGTAATTTAAAGATTTTTCCTTGTTAAATATTTTTTGGCATTCATTGCTATACCAGCCCAAGGAAAAATTATTTTTCCCAATCTGGTACCTTTATTCATATTGATATCACCAGGCATTGAACATTCTTGACTATGTATGTAATTAGTTATAGATACTCACCTTTGAAGTATGTTTAAATATGATGAACAATGTTATCTTTCTAGTAAAAAAAAAATTAGGGAAATAGAAAATAACTATTATAGTGAGTGCTTGGCCTATAATATTATGTGTGATATAGGAGGAAACTGAAGTAAGAAAAAATAAAAAATGAAGGCAGATATTATAGAGGGCTGGTGTGGAAACTTGGGTTAATTGTCCACAACAGATATCATCTGTTTATTTCCTAGTAATTATAAATTTCAAAAATTATGTTTGTCGAGAAGTCCAATGAGGTGTAAAAGTTTTCTTTAAATTTGGAAATATGAATTCAAGAGTCAACACCTTTAAATTTGGTTACACATGGATTAGTTAAGAATATATGAACTTCTGGAGGGATTAGGTAGAAAGGAAAAGATAAATATTTTTATTTTATTTACAAATGTTTAATTTACCAAATTGTTGTAGGTCTGTTTAGCTTAGGAGAAAACATTCTCATATCTGGAAAACAAAGATTAAGAATAAGAACAAGCAGTATTTTATATAAAAATCCATACAAATTATAATCATCCTTATCAGTTTATTTAGTCCCATGTAATTAATTCTTGTTGATCTTGATTTTTTTGTTAGCAGTTTTATGAATCCAGTTTTTACTTAGACTTCTGCAGATCTTTACCAGGTTCAGTGTCATATTTTAAAGTTAATTAGAAATCTATATTATAGTGTCAGAATCTTCTCCATGTATTTCTCTGAAGATAAAACATCTTTATATGAACATTTTTGTAAAAACATCTTAGTAAAGAAATAATCATCTCTAAATAATAAAATAATTTTAAAATGGTCATAGTAAATATTTGGTGAGAGTTCATATACATACATATATACAAATAAATAATATAATTAATTTACTAATCCACTCCAATCTTAGTTAACTTGACCATATAAGGAATTATTTAGGTTCCCTCCTTCATAAATCTTCTGCAACATATACAAACATTCTGCAACCTACATATACTTTTCAGTTTTTGTCCTAACTTTTTCTTTTTTATGTTAAAACTAGTCACCTGGGGGAGGAGACAAAATGGCGCAGAATAGACAGACTTGTCCTGGAGCAGATAGACTGAACAGCTGAAATGAATAACATCCAACCTGAATTGGTGAAGGAGACTCAGCGGGTGAAACAGTTTGCAACCGGGAAGGTCATAGGATCTCTGGAAAAAGCCCAGGGCACTGCGACCACGTGAGCAGCAGAAACGTGAGCAACCAGCTCCTGTCCAAGAAGCAGCAGCCCCACAAGCAGCCCACCCCAGGCCTAAGAGTAGCAGCCTCATGTGGCCTGAGCCTGTCCAAGAAGCAGCAGCTATACAAGTGGCCTACACTCCTGTCCAAGGAACAGCAACAATGCGAGCAACCAGCCCCATCCGAGGAGCAGCAGCTGGAAGAGCAGGTGCCCACGATTGAGGAGTGGTAGCCCCACGCAGCCTGCCCCCATCTGAGGAGCAGCAGCTGCACGCAGCCAGCACTCTGCTCCTGTCCGAGGAGCAGCAGCTGTGTGAACAACCTGCCCCTGTCTGAGGAGCAGCAGCCGCACAAGCAAACTGCCCATGTCTGAGGAGTGGCAGTCCTGCACAGCACACACTGGTCCAAGGAGCAGCAGCCACACACAGCCTGCACCTGTCTGACAAGCAGCAGCTGGGTGAGCAGCCCACCCACATCCAAGGAGAAATAGCCACACATGCAGCTCACACCTGCCCGAGAAATAGCAGCTGCACAAGCAGCACATCCCTTGTCCAAGGAGCAGCAGCTGTATGAGCAGCCCGCCCCTGTATGAGGAACAGCAGCACCACAAGCAGACTGCCCCCATTCGAGGAGCAGCAGCCTTCTGAGCAGCCCACCCTGGACCAAGAAGCAGCAGCCACATGAGTAGACCACCCACATCCAAGGAGCAGCAGTCCTGTGCAACCCACACTGGTCTGAGGAGCAGCAGCCACACACAGACTGCACCTATCTGACTAGCAGCTGCTGGGTGAGGGGCCCACCCACGTCCAAGGAGCAGCAGCCACACATGCAGCTCACTACCACCTGAGGAGCAGCAGCCGCATAAGCAGCCCATCCCCTGTCCGAGGAGCAGCAGCCATACAAACACACCGCCCACGTCTAAGGAGTGGCAACCCTGCACAGCCTGCACTGGTCTGAGGAGCAGCAGCCACATTCAGCTTGCACTTGTCCGACCAGCAACAGCTGGGTAGCAGCCTGCCCCCATCCAAGGAGCAGCAGCTGCAAGTGCAGCTCATTCCTGCCTGAGGAGCAGCAGCAACGCAAGCAGCCCATCCCCCCTCCGAGGAGCAGCAGCTGTGTGAGGAGCCCGCACCAGTATGAGGAGCACCAGCCCAGCAAGCAACCTACCGTGGTCCAAAAGCAGCAGCCTCACGACCAGCCCGCCCAATCTGAGGAACAGCAGCAGCGTGCAGCCAGCCCCAATCCAAGGAGAAGCAGCCATGTGAGCAGTCTGCCCTTATCCAAGGAGCAGCAGCCATGGGAGCAGCTCACCCCTGTCCAAGGAACAGCAGCTGTGTGAGCAGCATCCCCCACCAGGCAGAGAAGGCACCACTGCTGCGAACAGAACCCACCAGAGGAGCCGCTGCCAATTGAGGAGCAGCCACTTCAGCGACCACCTGAGGAGCAACCACAGTCTGAAGAGCCACTGCCACACAAGTAGCAGCCCCTGCACTACTCAACATCTGGATTAGTCGGTGAGACCAAAAATGGGTAGACAAAGAAATCCCCAAAGGAAAGAAAAGGAGGAATCTCCAGAAAAACAGTTAAGGGAAATGGAGGCAAGCAATATGTCAGAAAAAGAATTCAGAATAAGGGTCATGCAGTTCATAAACCGGATGGAGGAAAAAAATCAACAACTTATGTAAGAATCAAGAAGAAATGGATGAAAAAAATCAAAAACTTATGTAAGAATCAAGAAGAAATGAAGAGTGATATAGCTGCAATAAAAAAAAAAAAAAACATGGAAAGTTTCAACAGTAGACTAGGAGAAGCGGAGGACCAAATTAGCGAATTAGAAGACAGGGAAGCAAAACACACACAAACTGAACTGCAATTGGAGAAAAAAATTAAAAGACAGGAGGAGAGCCTAAGGGAAATATGGGACAACATGAAATGAAGCAACATACAAGTAATAGGAGTGCCAGAACAACAGGAAGAGGAACAAGGGTTAGAAAACCTATTTGAAGAAATAATGTCAGAAAACTTCCCTGATGTGGGGAAGAAAAAAGTCACACAAGCACAGAGAGTCCTAAACAAGGTGAACCCGAAAAGACACACACCAAGAAACATCATAATTACAATGGCAAATGTTCAGCACAAAGAGAGAATATTAAAGGCTGCAAGAGAGAGACAGAAAGTTACATACAAGGGAGCTTCCATTAGATTATCAAATGATTTCTCAACAGAAACACATCATACCAGAAAAGAAAAGAAGGAAGTTTAACAAGTGATGCAAAGCAAGTGACTGAATCCAAGAATACTCTATCCAGCAAGGCTATCATTCAAAATTAAAGGGGAAATAAGGAGCTTCACTGACAACAACAACAAAAAAGGCTAAGGGAATTTATCACTACCAAGCCAGCAATGAAAGAATAAAGGGACTGGTGTAAAAAGGAGAAGAAAAAAAAAGTAAGAAAGAACACAGGCACAAAAAATAAAAATGGCTACAAACAATTACCTTTCAATAATAACTTTAAATGTAAATGGACTAAACTCTCCAATCAAAAGACATTGAGTGAGTAAATGGATAAAAAAACATGACTCATATACACAGAGTGGCCAGATTATTATGATCTCGAAACTCATAATAATCTGGCCACTCAGAGTGTGTGTGTGTGTGTGTGTGTGTGTGTGTGTGTATGTGTGTGTGTGTGTATATATATGAATTTGTGCATGGGTGGGGTCCAGCCAGCCTGGTCAAGGGTAGGGTACATGGGTGGTTGGCCAAGCTGCCTGCAGGTTGAACTACTGGTCGAGGGGACAATTTGCATATTAACCTTTTATTATATAGGATATACACTGAGTGGCCAGATTATTATGCATTCAGAGATCATAATAATCTGGCTACTCAGTGTATATGTTGTCTATAAGAGACCCAACTCAGAACAAGGGACTCACACAGACTGAAAGTGAAGGGATGGAAAAATATCTTTCAGGCAAATAGAAATTAAAAAAAAAGCTGGGGTAGCAATACTTATATCTGACAAAATAGACTTCAAAGTGAAGACCATAACAAGAGATACGGAAGGCCATTTCATAATTCTAAAGGGATTGATACAACGGAGGATATAACCCTGATAAGCATATATGCACCCAATGCAGGAGCACCCAAATACATAAAAAAAACTCCTGGAAGATATCAAGGGAGAGATTGACAACAATGCAATCTTAATAGGGGACTTTAATACACCACTGACATCAATGGATAAATCCTCTAGAAAAAAAATCAGCAAAGAAACAACAATCCTAAATGATTCACTAGATCAGATGGACTTAAATGACATCTACAAAATGATTCACCCCAAAGCCACGGAATATATGTTCTTCTCAAGTACACATGGGTCATTTTAAAAAATAGACCACATATTGGGTCACAAGCAAAGTCTCCCCAAATTCAAGAAGATTGAAATCATATCAAGCATTTTCTGAGACCACAGTGGCATAATAGTAGAAATAAACTACAATAAAAATAGCCCAAAAATTCAAACACTTGGAAGCTGAAGAGCATGCTATTAAACAGTGATAGGGTTACCAAAGAGATCAAATAAGAAATTTTAAACAATCCTGGAAACTAATGACAATAAAAACAAAACAATCTAAAATGTATGGGACACAATGAAAGCAGTTCTGAGAGGGAAGTTTATAGCGCTAAAGGCCTAACTCAAAATACAAGAAAAAATGAAAATAAATCATCTAACACTACAACTGAAATAATTAGAAAGAGAGCAACAATAAAAGGCGAGAGTGAGCAGAAAGAAGGAGATAATAAAGGTCAGAGCAGAAATAAATGACATAGAGACAAAAAAAATACAAATGATCAATGAAACCAAGAGCTGGTTCTTTGAAAGGATAAACAAGATTGATGAACCCCTGGTGTGGCTCACAAAGAAGCAAAGAGAGAGGACCCAAATAAACAAAATCAGAAATGAAAGAGGCAAAATAACAACAGACCCCACCGAAATACAAAGGATTGTTAAAAAATACTATGAACAACTCTATTCTACCAAACTAAACAACCTGTAAGAAATGGACAACATCCTAGAAAAATACAAGATTCCAAACACAATCAGGAAGATTCTAAAAATCTCAATAAGTTGATAACTATGGAAGAAATCAAAGCAGTCGTAAAAAAAGCTTCCAGCAAACAAAAGATTGGGGCCAGATGGCTTCACAGGGGAGTTTACCAAACATTCAAGGAAGAACGAAAACCTATCCTCCTCAGAATATTCCAAAAAAAAATCAAGAGGAAGGAACACTTCCAAGCTCATTCTATGAAGCCAGCATCACCCTAATACCAAAACCAGATAAAGACAACACAATGAAAGAGAATTACAGGTCAATATCCCTCATGAACATAGATGCCAAAATCCTCAACAAAATTCTAGCAATTCGGATCCAGCAGTATATCAGAAAGATCATACACCATGACCAATTAGGATTTATCCCAGGGATGCAAGGATAGTACAATATCAGAAAATCAATACATGTAATACATCACGTAAACAATTTGAGAGATAAAAATCACATAGTCATAGCAATTGATGCACAAAGAGCATTTGACAAAATCCAACACCCTTTCTTGATAAAAACTCTCAACAAGGTGGAAATAGAAGGATCATACCTCCATATAATAAAAGCCATATATGACAAACCCACAGCCAATATTATTCTCAATGGACAAAAAGTGAAACCATTTCCCCTAAGAACATGAACAAGACAGGGATGCCCACTCTTACCACTCCTGTTCAACATAGTACTGGAAGTACTAGCCATTGCAATCAGACAAGAAGAAGAAATAAAAAGCATCCAAATTGAAAAAGAAGAAGTAAAACTGTCCTTATTCACACATGACATGATATTGTACATAAAAAACCCTAAAGACTCCACCAAAAAACTATTAAACTTAATAAATGAATTCGGCAATGTAGCAGGATACAAAATTAATGCCAAGAAATCTATGGCATTTATTTACACCAATAGTGAACTTACAGAAAGGGAGACTAAAAAGCATTCCCATTTACCATCACACCAAAAAAATTAAGATACCTAGGAATAAACTTAACTAAGGAGGTAAAAGACATATACCTGGAAAACTATAGGACACTGAAAAAAGAGATAGAGGAAGACATAAACATTTGGAAGAACATACCATGTTCATGGATTGGTAGAATCAATGTCATCAAAATGTCCATACTACCCAAAGCTCTATAGATTCAATGCACTCCCCATTAAAATACCAATGGCATATTTCACAGACCTACAACGAACTTTCCAAAAATTCATTGGGAATTAAAAAAAAGACCCTGAATAGCTGCAGAAATCCTGAGAAAGAAGGACAAAGTAGGTGGGATCTCAATACCAGATTTCAAGCTTTATTACAAAGCCACTGTTCTTAAAACAACCTGGTCCTGGCACAGGAACAGACATATAGATCAATGGAATAGAATAGAGAACACAGAAATCGACCCAAACCAATTAATATCTGACAAAGGAAGCATGGATATACAATGGAGTCAAGACAGTCTCTTCAATAAATGGTGTTGGGAAAATTGGACAGATACATGCAAAAAAATGAAACTAGACCACCAACTTACACCATACACAAAAATAAACTCAAAATGGATAAAAGACTTACACATGAGATGGGAAACCTTAAAAATACTAGAGGAATCCATAGGCAGCGAAATCTCAGACATGTGCTGAAGCAATTTCTTCACTGATACTGCTCCTAGGGGTATGGAAACTAAAAGAACATAAACAAATGAGACTACATCAAAATAAAAAGGTTTGTTTACAGCAAAATAAACAATCAACAAAACAAGAAAGCCCGCTGCAGGAGAGAACCAAGATGGCGCCAAAGTTTAAACAAATGAACTGCGCCACGCACAGCAATTTCAAAAATACAACTAGAGAACAGAGCGTCTGCCACCCAGAACCACAGGAGAGCTGGCTGAATGGTGGATTTACAACTAAGAGGGAAGAGGAAAGGGCAAACGCGGAGGGGCTGAGGTGCGGAGGCGCGTGGGTTGGGCTGGTGGCGGGGGAAGGGACGCGCGGCTTTTTTTCCAACCCTAGAGGAGATAAGCTCCCCATCGCTCTGAAATCCAGTTTCTGGGGATGCGCGGGAGACCCAGACACCTACGTGAAGAAGCTGGACTCTCGGCCATCATGTTGGAGAGTGAGAGCGACTTTCTTGCAGAGGTGTGCCCAGCAATCAGTGTTTACTGCTCTGGAGCACGGGACGCGGGGACTTGGAAATGCAGAAAGGCAGAAAAGGCAGAAAAGGCAGAAAAGGCAGAAAAGGCAGAAAAGGCAGACTAGCAGCCATTGCTGTTTGCCACGCCCTTGCCTAGTGACGCCCTGAGACCCCGCCCCACCCTGAGACCCGCCCCGCACATCCTACAAACCCACCCAGGCTCCAATCAGCAGCTTTTGCATGTGAATGGCCTGCCCTGTGGCAGCTTAACCAGATGAACTGCTGTTCCAGTCAGATTGATCCAAAACCACTCAAGCAAGAGGAGAAAACTGCGGTTTTTGCTGTAGCTCCTGCTGAGTGGCCTCAGACAGTAGCTGACCTGCACCCCATTGGAGACCCAGAGACAGGGTCATCTGGTGGTCGGTGTAAGATGACACCAGATTTCAACCACTCGCATGGGGGACACATTTGGGGGGCAGACTCAGTGAGTGCCAAAGCCTTACTGGAACAAGTCCCGACCCATGAACGTGTCTCCTGCACAGCAACTCTTCCTTTGTGGATACAGCGGGTCCTCACAGCCAATTGTCCTGGAGGAAAATTCCTCCCAGTGACACCAACAACAATCAAGACTTAACTACACAAAGGAGGACCAAGATGGAGGCATAGGGCAGATGCCTGATTGTTGCCTACCACAACAATTTTGAAACTACAATGGGAAAACAGAGCAGACACCATCCAGAACCACCGGAGGGCTGGCTGAGCAGATGCTCTACAACTAGAATAAAAGAGAGGGGTACACGGGAAGATGCTGATGCTGGTGAGCCAAAGATCACACTTTAAGAACTACGGCTCTGGTGACACAATGGTGGCCTGGAACGCGCTCGGCGCAGTTCCCCTGGCGGTCTCCAGCTGAGGGGACGGCTCCACTCGCTGCTGAGCACGAACAGACGAGCCTCTGGGAGACATGGGGTGGGAGACCCCGCACTTGCTGACCTCCAAGTCCTTCAAGAATCTCAGCACCCCGGAAGTGGCCAGGTGTGCACACCCGGCGACCGGCCACCGCTGCAGACCCGAGTGCCGACACAGCAACCCCGGACCAGCCCGCCACTGTGCACCGGGCGCACTGGAGCTTTGCCGAGCCCACTGCCCAGCAAGTTCCACAGCAGCCGCCCGGAGCTTTGAGAAAATGGCCAGAGGAATTGCTGAGAAGGAATTGACAGATGAGAGTTGGGATTGGTAAGACGAGGCCCCGCTGGGTCCTGGATCCAGGAGTGCTCGCCTGGCGACTGGTCGCCGCTGCAGACCCGAGTGCTGCCGCAACGACCTCGGACCAGCCTGCCACTGCGCACCGGGAGCACCGGAGCTTCGCCAAGCCCGCCGCCCAACAAATTCCGTGGCAGCCTCCCCGGAGCTTTGAGAAAATGGCCGAAGGAATTGCTGAGAGGGAATTGACTGACAGGAATTGGGATCAAGAAGATGAAGCCCCGCTGGGCCCCAGGTCCGGGTGAGGCCGAGCGCCCCTGGGTCCGGGCGAGGCTGGGACCTGGGTCAGGGTGAGGCTGAGTCCCAGGTCCTGGTGAAGCTGCGCGCCTCTGGGTCCGGGTGAGGCCACGCACCCCTGGGTCCGGATGAGGCTGGGTCCCGGGCCCGGGTGAGGCTGTGGGCCCCTGGGTCTGGGAGAGGCCACGTGCCCCTGGGTCTGGGTGAAGCTAGGTCCTGGGTCCGGGTGAGGCCGTTCACCCCTGGATCCGGTTGAGGCCACGCGCCCCTGGGTCCGGGTGAGGCCATGCACCCCTGGTCCGGGTGTAGCTGGATCCCAGGTCCAGGTGAGGTCGCGCGCCCCTGGGTCCGGGTGAAGCTGGATCCTGGGTCCGGGTGAGGTCGTGCACCCCTGGATCCGGTTGAGGCCACGCACCCCTGGGTCCGGGTGAGGCCATGCGCCCCTGGTCCAGGTGTAGAGGGAATTGACTGACAGGAATGCGCCCCTGGATCCCGGGTCCAGATGAGGCCATGTGCCCCTGGATCCGGGTGAGGCTGGGCCCCTGGTCCGGGTGAGGCCACGTCCCTGGAGGAATAAGGACACATATGTAACACTTTAATCAATAAAGAAATTAAAAGAAAAGGCTAGTGACTCGGTGCACAAAATTCATGCACATTATAAGGGAATTAATTAAAGGAAATATTTTAATATTGCTATTTGCCCTTTCTCTAAAATAGAAGTGTCAGATGAAAGAAATTTAATAAAATGTATATGAAAATCTTCCTCCTTTCAGAGTCTTGGGTGTGTCACGGGAACCAGATTCAAGTCCCCGCCCACCCACATCTGCCTCAAAATTGCGCTCGACCCAGGCCTGGCTGGCCCCACCCCTTTTGGTCTAGATCCAGACCCGGCCGGCCCCACCCCCATCAAGCACTGCTGGGTAGGAGGGTGTGGCCTCATGTCGCCTGGCCCAGTGCCAGGGCAGGTGTCGTTGCCTGAGTCGCCCAGGCCCAGGCCAGGTGGTGCACCTTGAGGTCCTCTGGTCTCAGCCAGGGGGCGTGGCCTGAGGTCCCCCCTCAAAACCCGCCATGTGGTGTGTACAGCCTCAGGTCCCCTGGCCCAGGGCGGGGTGCACAGCCTGAGTTCCCTTGGCCTGGCACCGGGGCAGTGGGTGAGGCCTGAGGTCCCCCGTCAAGCCCTGCCAGGTGAGGACTGCAGCCTGAGGTCCCCCAGCCTGGCACCAGGGTAGGGGATGCAGCCTCAGGTCTCCCATCAAGCCCCACCAGGTGGGGGGGTGCAGCTTTAGGTCCCCTGGCCTAGCCCATCACCACACAGCCTGAGGTCCCTGCTGATTTCTCATTAAGGCTTGTTACGGGAACTCTGCCCCCACTGTGGGTGCAGCCATCTTGTGTTACGGAATCCCTGCCTCCGCTATGGGCACAGCCATCTTGATCATAATGTGTGATGGTCAATTTGCATATTCCATTCTTATTAGATAAGACAATAATTTTACTGAAGGTCAAAATTACTTGCCTTTTTTATTTGAACCAAAAAAGTCTTTTATATCCTTTTTTATTAAAAAACAAAAGAAACACAAACCCACATTCTATTTTCTATCCAACAAAAGTGCATCCCATAACTCATATATTCCTCCACATAAAACATACATACTATTTCCATATACAGCCACTTTGTTTTTTAACATTCTTATCTATTGGTTTTATCTTTAAAAAAATGTAGCTCTTTTACAAATCAATCTTGGCAAGGAAACTTATACAGAAGTATGCATTCTAAAATGTCATCTTTTCACCCCTTCAGTATCTGTGCAGTCTTTTAGTTAGTTCCTGGGTGTTTACCTTTCAAATAAATAAGATTTATAAAATTTAGGGACAGAAAGACAGATTTTAACATTATATAATTTTTAGAACACTTATATTAACATCTAAGTAAATGAAATGAAAGATTTATTACCAATTATTTTATAATGCTTCCTATATAATTTAAGTTACCAAATAAGACAAATTAGTTTAATTTTTTTTTTATTTTATAAAGAGAAATATTTTTAGGTGTTTCAGGGATCCTTCTGAAAAAACCTCAGAGTTCTTCCTAGGTCAGTACAAATTTATAATATTTTGGGAAGTTTTTCAATCATACCAAAAGTTTAAAATATTTAGCCAAATAAAATCATAGATCATTATGCAACAATACTTAAGTGATTCACTTAATCATGGGACAATTAAAGACTTTTCAGGCAAATAAAAAGTTAAATAGTTATAAGCGAAATCAAGCTATTTTATGTTGGAAGCCAAGATCAACAGTAATTAATATAAACGCAAGAAGTCTGGTCAGAAGGTTGAATGGGGCTTTGATGTTCAGAAGGCTGAATGTCTGCATTTTATTACCTGCTGCTGACTCAATAGCCAAAGGCCATCCCCCAAACCTGATGATCTCTTTACTGTTTACCAAACATTACCATTGATATGTCTGTTTCCATTTCTAAAAGGCAATTGTGTATTCTAGTAAATAAAAGGCAGATAGGAATGAAGATTTAGTCGAACTTGGTCCCTTGAACCAAGTTCACAACTGACTTCCCCCATAATTTTCAAATTTATATTTCTTGTCTTGTGTATTAATTTGCATGTCAGCCCTTTCTTCAGGTCTTTCAACACAGGCAATGCTGGCAGTGGCCTCATATCTGGCACCTTGAACTGGGACTTGGAGAAAATGAATTTAAAAACAATCACCAGGTCTGTGGTGGAAGATTAACTGCATGCAAAGCTCTTGTAAGCTTCGGAAGCCTGCGGATCCTTAAGTGCACAAGTAGTTTGTTTTTGTTTCAGCCAGATTATAATGGGGCAGAATTTGGTGAAAGAGGAGAGAATTTTTTTTTTTATTGTTTAAAGTATTACATATAGTAGTACATATATCTCCTTCTTTTTTCCCAATTGACCTTCCCCCATGCCCTCATCCAACCCCACCCACAGTGTCTTGTGTCCATTGGTTGTGCTTATATGAATGCATACAAGTTCTTTGGTTGATCTCTTTCCCCCACTCCGCAACACTCCCCAGCCTTCCTGCTATAATTTGACAGTCTGTTTGGTGCTTTACTGCCTCTGTATCTATCTTTTTGTTCATCAGGTTATAATATTCTTTATTTTCCACAAATGAGTGAGATCATGTGGTGTTTTTCTTTCATTGCCTGACTTATTTCACTTAACATAATGCTCTCCAGGTCCATCCATGGTGCTGAAAATGGTAAGAATTCCTTCTTTTTTATAGCAGCGTAGTATTCCTTTGTGTAGATGGACCACAGTTTTTTAATCCACTCATCTGCTGATGGGCAAATAGGCTGTTTCCAAATCTTAGCTATGGTGAATTGTGCTGCTATGAACATAGGGGTAGATATATCCTTCCTCATTGGTGTTTTAGTTTCTTGGGATACATTCCTAGAAGTGGTATTACTGGGTCAAATGGCAGTTCCATTTTTAATTTTTTGAGGGAATGCCATACTGTTTTCCACAGTGGCTGCACCAGTCTGCATTCCCACCAGCAGTGCACAAGGGTTCCTTTTTCTCCACATCCTCACCAACATTAGTCATTTGTTGATTTGTTGATGATAGCCATTCATATAGGCGTGAGACAGTACCTCATTGGCATTTTTATTTGCATCTCTCAGATGAATAGTGACTTTAAGCATGTTTTCATATGTCTCTTGCCTTTCTGAATGTTGTCTATCGAAAAGTGTCTATTTAGGTCCTTTGCCCATTTTTTTATTGGATTTTTTATCTTCCTTTTGTTAAGTTGTGTGAGTTCCCTGTAAACGTTGGAGATAACATTGGCAAATATGTTCACCCATGCAGTGGGCTTTCTTGTTGTTTTATTGATGGTTTCTTTTGCTTTGCAGAAGCTATTTATTTTGATGTAGTCCCATTTGTTTATTTTCTCTTTAGTTTCCATTGCCCTAGGAGCGGTATAGGTAAAGATTGCTAGGACAAATGTCTGCTATTTTGCTGTCAATGGCTTCTTCTAAGGTTTTATGGCTTCCCATCTTACATTTAAGTTCTTTATCCATTTTGAGTTTATTTTTGTGTATGGTGTAAGTTGGTAATCTAGTTTCATTTTTTTGCAATTATATGTCCAATTTTCCCAACACCATTTATTGAAGAGACTGTCTTGTCTCCATTGTATACTCTTGCCTCCTTTATCAAATATTAATTGAGCATAGTGGCTTGTGTCAATTTCTGGGTTCTCTGTTCTGTTCCACTGGTCTATATGTCTGTTTTTGTGCCATTACCAGGCAGTTTTGAGAACAGTGGATTTTTAGTATAGATTGATATCAGGTATTGTGATCCCTCCAACATCATTCTTCTTTCTCAAGATTGCTGCAGCTATTCGGGGTCTGTTTTTATTACAGATGAATTTTTGGAGAATTTGTTCTAGGTCTTTGAAGTATGCCTTTGGCATTTTAATGAGGACTGCTTTCAATTTATAGATTGCTTTGGGTAGTATGGGCATTTTAATGATGTTGATTCTACCAATCCATGAACATGGTATATTCTTCCATTTGTTCATGTCTTCTTCTATCTCTGTTTTTAACGTCCTGAAATTTTCTGAATATAGGTTCTTTGTCTCCTTGGTTAAGTTTATTCCTAGGTATCTTAATTTTTTCTTGTTGCAATGGTAAATGGGATTGCTTTTTAAATTTCTCTTTCTGTGAGTTCATTATTGGTGTATAGAAAAACCATAGACTTCTGGCTGTTAATTTTGTATACTGCTAACATTGCCAAATTCATTTATTAACCTTTTGCACTCAGATGTGGAGTGTGACTCGACACAGTTAGCATCGGTAGCAGCTCGAGAAAAAAGCAAGTGAGTGCAAAGGGTTAAGTCTAGTGGTTTTTTGATGGAGTTTTTTTGTTTTATATGTACAATATCATGTCATGTGTGAATAAGGACAGTTTTACTTCTTCTTTTCCAATTTGGATGCTTTTTATTTCTTCTTCTTGTCTGATTTCAATGGCTAATACTTCCAGTACTATGTCGAACAGGAGTGGTGAAAGTGGGTATCCCTGTCTTGTTCCTGTTCTTAGGGGAAATGGTTTTAGTTTTTGCCCATTGAGTATGATGTTGGCTCTGGGTTTGTCATATATGACTTTTATTATGTTGAGGTATGATCCTTCAATTCACACCTTGCTGAGAGTTTTTATCAAGAAAGGGTGTTGAATTTTGTCAAATGCTTTTTCTGCATCAATGGATATGATTATATGGTTTTTATCTCTCTGTTTGTTTAGGTGGAGTATCACATTTATTGATTTGCAGATATTGTACCATCCTTGCATCCCCATAATAAATCCCACTTGATCATGGTGTATTATCTTTCTAAAGTAATGCTGGATTCTATTTGCTAGAATTTTGTTGAGGATTTTGGCATCTATGGTCATGAGAGATATTGGCCTGTAATTCTCTTTCTTTGTATTGTCTTTACCTGGTTTGGGGATTAGGGTAATGCTGGCTTCATAGAAAGAGCTTGGAAGTGCTCCTTCCTTTTGTATTTTTTTGGAATAGTCTGAGAAAGGTAGGTTTTATTTCTTCTTTGAATGTTTGATAAAATTCCCCTGTGAAGCCATCTGGTCCAAAGCTTTTGTTTGTTGGAAGTTTTGTGATTACTGCTGCAATTTCCTCTAAGTTATTGGCCTATTCACATGTTTTGATTCCTCCTGGCTAAGTTTTGGAAGGTCGTATTTTTCTAGGAATATGTCCATTTCTTCTAGGTTGAACAGTTTGTTGGAATAGAGTTGTTCATGGTACTTTTTTTACTGTTCTTAGTGTTTCTGTAGAATCTGTTGTTATTTCACCTTTTTCATTTCTGATTTTGCTTTTTTGGGTCCTCTCTCTTTGCCTCTTGGTGAGCCTGGCTAGAGGTTCATCAATCTTGTTTATCCTTTCAAAGAACCAGCTCTTGGATTCATTGATCTTTTATATTTCTTTGTTTTTGTTTTGTTTGTTTCTTTTGTTTTTTCTTTTCTTTTTTGACTGTGTGTCATTTATTTCCACTCTAATCTTTATTATTTCCTTCCTTTTGCTCACACTGGGCTTTTCTTGTTGCTCTCTTTTTAATTCTTCAAGTTGCAGAGTTAGATGGTTTATTACCAGTTTGTTTTTTGGTTTTGTTTTTTTAGGTAGGCCAGTAATTCTATGAACTTCCCTCTTAGGACTGCTTTCACTGTGTCCCAAAGATTTTTGGATTGTGTTTTCATTGTCGTTTCTTTCCAGGTTGTTTTTTATTTCTTTTTTGATCTCTTTGGTAAACCACTCATTATTTAATAGTATGCTATTCTGCTGCCACGTGTTTGAATTTTTGTGATTGTTTTTACTGTAGTTGATTTCTAATTGTATGCCAATGTAATCTGAGAAGATGCTTGATATGATTTCAATCTTCTTGAATTTGGAAAGACTTTGCCTGTGTCCCAATATGTGGTCTATCTTTGAAAATGTCTCATGTGCGCTTGAGAAGAAAGTATATTCTGTAGTTTTGGGGTGGAATGTTCTAAAGATGTCAATTAAGTCCATCTGATCTAGTGAATCATTTAGGATTGATGTTTCTTTGCTAATTTTTTGTCTAGAGGATATATCCAGTGATGTTCATGGGGTATTAAAGTCCCCTATTATGATTGTGTTGCTGTTAATCTCTCCCCTGATATCTTCCAGAAGGTTTTTTTTTAAATTTATTTGTATCGATCCCTTTAGAATTATGAAGTGGCCTTTCTTTCTCTTTGGTGTTCAATTTTAGTTCAATTTTTTTTTCAGATATAAGTATTGCTACCCCAGCCTTTTTTTTTTTTTCCAATTTGCCTGAAAGATATTTTTCCATCCCTTCACTTTCAGTCTGTGTGAGTCCCTTGTTCTGAGGTGGGTCTCCTATAGACAGCATACAAATGGGTCATGTTTTCTTATCCATTCACTCACTCAATTTCTTTTGTTTGGAGCATTTAATACATTTATGTTTAATGTTATTATTGACAGGTACTTGTTTGTAACCATTTCTTTACTTTATGCCTGTGTTTCTTCATCCCTTTCTATTTTTTGTTTTTACAGCATTCCCTTTAGTATTTCTTGCATTTCTGGCTTGGTAGTGATAAACTCCCTTAGCCTTTTTTTTTGTGTGTGTGTCTGTGAAGCTCCTGATTTCCCCTTCAATTTATTTGATATTCTTGATGGATAGAGTATTCTTGGATTCAGTGCTTTGCTTTGCAACACTTTCTATACTTCCTTCCATTCCCTTCTAGCTTGATGTGTTTCTGTTGAGAAATCATTTGATAATCCGATGGGGGATCCTTTGTAGGTAACTCTTTGTCTCTCTCTTGCAGCCTTTAAGATTGTCTCTTTGTCGTTAACATTCACCATTATAATTATGACGTGTCTTGGTGTGGGTCTTTTGGGATTCATCTTGCTTGGGACTCTCTGTACTTGTGTAACTTTTTTCTTCCCCATATCAGGGAAGTTTTCTGTCATTATTTCTTCAAATATATTCTCTAATCCTTGCTGTTCTTGTTGTCCTTCTGGCAGCCCTATTATACATATGTTACTTCATTTTGTGTTGTCCCAAATCTCCCTTAGGCTCTCTTCCTGGTTTTTAATTTTTTCTCCAGTTGCTGTTCAGATTAGGCTTGTTTCTCTACCTTATCTTCTAAATCACTAATTCCGTCCCCTGCTTCTTCTAGTCTACTGTTGAAACCTTCTATGGTGTTTTTGATTGTAGCTATATCACTTATGATTTCTTCCTGATTTTTTCATAGGTTGTTGATTTTCTCATTCATCCAGTGTATGAACTGTATGACCATTACTCTGAATGCTTTTTCTGTGATGTTGCATGCCTCTGTTTCACTTATTTCCTTTATCGGTGATTCCTCTTTTTCTTTCCTTTGGGGATTGTTTTGTTGTCTCCCCATTCTATCACCAGAAGGTTCAAATACTAAGTTTCGGAAGTCTGGACCCTGTGCAGTGGGAGCTTCATGCCACCTGAGGGTCACTGAAGAGGTCCAACACCAAGATGTGTGGCTGTTTGGGTTGGTGGGAGCCACACTCACCCAGGATCAGAGTCACCGGCACTCAGTGCAGCCTCATGCACGCACCTAGAATCAGGGACCCCGCCTGTGCCACACTGAAAAAAGAGACCTAGAGTCCCCTAGCTCATGCTAGGATTCAGAGTCCCCTTGTGCCTGCACCACGAATTGAATATCAGAGTCTCTGTTGCTTGTTGTGGCTTCACGCCAAGAATTAGGCTCCTTGTGTGCACATGTGCCAAGTATTGGAGTCACTGGCTCCTAGTGTGTGTGCACTGGGAATTAGGGATCCCAGGTGTGTGGGATGAGAAATAGAGTCAAGTCACTGTTGCTCAGTGCTGCCTCCCACCCGGAGAATGGGGTCTCCAATCTGCTTGGGAACTGGGTTGCACAGCTTCCCTGCATCAATAGGACGTCCACTCCTGCATTGTGGCAAACAGACTTCCGTGTGCACTTGCCCAGAATCAAAGTCAGTTGGCACTGCTGCCCTGTGTGGGTGTGGGGTCTGGTCATGAGATTTCATGCTGAGGGAAACAGATTCCCAGTGTCTGTGCACCCAGGCTCAAATTCAGGTAGCGGAGCCATCCTGTGTGGGCAGGAGGCCTGCTTGCATGGGGCAGGTCTAGCAGTTCCTATGGTGCTGCAGCAAGCCTGCGGGTAGGGGGATGGGCTCTGTTTCTCACAGAAATCTGAGACCACGATGTCTGCATTCTTGGTGTCTGTGGGTCTGCAGCTGTGGTCGCAGTTCTTTGTTCTTAGTGGCTGTAGGGTCCTGGTTTGCTTCTGAGACCAGATTGGGTGGTGGTGAGGCTAGGATCCTAGTCTCAAGCAGTTCTGTTTTTCAAGATGGCGTGGTCTCTGTGCCCATGCTTTACACCCCTGGAGTGTCCACGGTGGCAGCAGGGCTTCGCCATCTAAGACTGCCCGGTTTGGCAGCCCCTTGGAAGACCTGCAGGATCTAACTTTCCCTAGCTCACACACACACACACACACACACACACACCACATGTCCACACACTCCTTTATCATTCCCTCACTCTCCCACACACTCTCCCTCCCTACCTTCTTGCTGGTTGCCATCTTTTTCTTTCCTCTTAGTGAGATTGTTTCATACATTTATATTATAGTTCATTGTCTTTTTATACTATGTATTCCTTCATGGCTGAAAGGGAATTTCCTCAACCCCCTAAATGATTTTTAAAAAATGTACATACATTAAGGTTCACTGCAATGAACATGAGAATGCAGATATTTCTTCTATATTTTTTTTATTTCCTTTGGATGTATACCCAGATGTTGGTTACTGAATAATATAAGTTCTAATTTTAAATTTTTATGAACCTCCATACATTTCCAAGTGGCTATAAGAATTTTTATTCCCACTAACAGTGTTACAAAATTATTTGATTTTTAAACAAATACATAATGTAATGTATACTCATTATAGTATCATAAAGGATATAGTCATGTGACATTTAACGATAGGAATACATTCTGAGAATTGTGTTGTTAGGTAATTTGTCATTGTGTGCACATCATAGAGTGTACTTTCAAAAACCTAGATGATGTAGCCTACTATTGTAATTAATTGTATGTGCTATACTTTGATAAAATTGGCAGCTCAGTAGGTTTATTTACACTACTATTATTAGAAACAAGTGAATAATGTGTTGCAGTACAATGTTACAATGGCTATAATGTCACTAGGCTATAGGAATTTTTCACCTCCATTATAATTTTATGGGACCACTTGACTGTAGTTTCACCACCCTAAAAATATCTATGAGTCTCACCTATTCAACCTTCCCGTTCTCCTGTCATCCCACTGTCAATGACTCATCTTATTACAATCTTTATTGTTTAAAGTTTTCCAAAATTTCTTATATATCAAATTATGTACTATATAGGTTTTTCTGACTGGTTACTATGATTGAGAAATATGCAACTAAAATTCATTTGTATTTTTTGTGATGTGATAGCTTATTTTTATGACAATAATATTCCATTTTATGGTTATACTACAGTTAGATTTGATTTTTATTAAGTTTATTAAGATATAACTGACATATAACACTGTGTAAGTTTGAGGCATGAGATAATTTGATATACATTAGAAAATGATTACCATCCTAGCATTAGCCAACACTTCCAACAAGTAACATAATAATTTTATGATGATAACATTTTAGATCCATTCTTTCAGCAAATATCAAGTACACAATACAGTTAACTATAGACACCATGTTGTGCATTACATTCCCAGAATTTATTCATCTTATAATTGAAATTTTGTGTCATTTGACAAACTTCTCCTCATTGTACACACATATACACATACAGACCCCAGTAATCCATTACTATACTCTCTGTTTCTATGAGATTAACTTTTTGATATTCCACATATAAGTGAGAATATATACTATTTGTCTTTCTCAGTCTGACATATTTCATTTAGTATAATGCGCTTAAGATCCATCATAAATGACAAAATTCCCTTCTTTTGTATGGCTGAATAATATATGTAGTGTATATATATATATATATATATATATATATATATATATATATATTTCGTGCATTAATAATAATATACGACTTTCACATCATTTTTATCCATGTATCTGTTAATGGAAACAAGTTATTTCAATATCTTGGCTATTGTGAATAATGCTGCAATGAATATCGGAATGCAGAAACCTCTTCTATATTCTGGTTTTATTTCTTTTGGATATATACCCAAATGTTGGGTTATTGGATTATATAATAGTTCTAATTTCAATTTTTTTAGGAACCTTCATACTTTTCTAAGTGGCTATAAGAATTTTTATTCCCACTAACAGTGCACAAAGTTTCCATTTTCTCCAAAGCCTTGCCAGCATTTGTTATCATATGTCTTTTTTATAATAGCCATTCTTACAGTTGTGAGGTGATGCCACATTGTGATTTTAATTTGCATTTCCCTGATGATTTGTGAAGTTGAACATTTATACATGTACCTGTTGGCCATTTGGATATCTTCTTAGTAAATAACATGTGTTCAATTTCTCTCCCTATTTTTTTTACTTGGATTGTTTTTTTCCCTATTGAGTTGCATGAGTTTTAATATAATTTGAATATCAACCCCTTTTCAGATATATTACTTGAAAATATTTTCTTCTGTTGTATAGGTTACCTTTCATATTGTTGACAGAGCTGCTTTTGCTCTTCAAAAGTTTTTTACCTGGCTGTACTTCCACTTATTGATTTTTGCTTTTGTTGCTTGTGTATTGATCTCATATCCAAAAACAATGATTGTGGAAAGGAATGTAAAAAAAAAAAAGGTGAAGAGATTAGCCAAAAAACATATATGCATAGCCCATGAACATAAACAATAGTGTGGTAAAAGCTGGGGTGGGGGGCATGACAGGGGCTGGGTAGAAGTAGGCAAAGGGGGTCAAAATGAGGGAAATCTGTAATAGTGTCAGAAAAAAGACAAGGAGATTCTTCCATGCTTTCCTTAAGGTCTTCTGGTTAAATCTTTCAACAATGTCAATTAATTTTTTGTGAGTGGCATAAGATAGGAATCCAATTTTATTTTTCTCCATGTAGTTATTCAGTTTTCCCTTCACCACTTATTGAAGAGACTGTCCTTTCCTCATTGGGTATGTTTGTCTCCCTTGTAAAATATTAGTTAACGGTACATGAAAGGATTTATTTCTGTGCTTTCAATTCTGTTCCATTGGTCAATGTGTCTATTCTTATGTTATTACCATACAGTTTTGATTATTATAGCTTTGATGTATAGTATGAAATAAAAAAGTATAATGCCTTAAGATTTGTTCTACTTTCTCAGGATTGCTTTGGCTATTTGGAGACTTATGCAGTTCCAAACAAATTTTAGGTTTTTTTTTTTCTATTACTGTAAAAAGTGCCATTGGAACTGTGATAGGTATTGCATTGAATCTATAAATGGTGTTGGGTAGTAGGAACATTTTTACTTCTTTAATTCTTATAATTCATGATAACAGTATATATTTATATTTGTTTGTGTTTTCTTCAGTTTCTTTCATCAAAATTTCATAGTTTTACAGTGTATAGATCTTTCACCTTGGTTAAATGTATTAAGTATTTTATTATTTTGTTGCTATTATGGATGAAATTGTTTTCTTTATTTCTCTTTACACATGTTTTAATAGTATATAGAAACACAACTAATTTCTGTAGGTTGATTTTTGTACTGTGTAACTTTACTATATATGTTTATTGGTTTTAATGGTATTTTGGTGTTTTTTTGTAGGATTTTCTATATATAAGACTATCATATGCAAACGAAGACAAGTATACTTCATTTCTTTCTGATTTTCATGCTTTTTTTTTTTATCTTGACTAATTTCTCTGACTAGGACTTGCATGTCTGTGTTGAATATGAGTAGTAAGAATGAAGACAAGTGTCTTGTTTCCAATCTTAGAGAAACAGCTTTCAACCTTTCACTGTTGAGTATGAAGCTAGCTGTGCTTGCCACAAATGGCCTTTATTGTGTTGAGCTATTTTCCTTCTGTACCTAATTTGGTGAGATTTTTAGCTTGAAATAATACTGTATTTGGTCAAGTCCTTTTTCTGGATCCATTAAAAAGATTATGATTGATTTTTAATTCTACTAATGCCATGTTTTACACTTATTGATTTGCATATGTTGAATTACTCTTGCATCCCAGTAAGGAATCCTACTTGATCATGGTGTGTAATCCTTTAGATTTACTGTTGAATTCAATTTGTTATTATTTTTTAAATTAAAGTATAATTGGCATGCTTTATTGCATTAGATACATGTGTATAGCAGAATGATTAGACATTTGTATGAATTGTTAAATGATCATGACAATTAGTCTAGTTACCATCTGTCACTATGGAAATTTAGTACAATATTATTGACTATATAACTATACTGTATGTTACATCCCTGTGACTTCTTTATTTTAAAATTGGGAGTTTCTACCTCTTAAATCCCTTTACTCATTTTGTCCCCCATTTCTCTCCCCCCTGGCAACTACCAATCTATTTTCTGTATTTATGAATTTAAGTTTTGTTTTGTTTTGTTGTTGATAAGATTCCACATATAAGGGATATCACATGGTATTTGCTTTCTCTGATTTTCGTTACTTAGCATAATACCCTTCAGATCCATCCATGTTGGTGCAAATGGCATTTCATTATTTTTTAGGGCTGACTAGTATTCCATTGCATATGCACATTTTCTATATAATATATATAATTTCTTCTTTACCCATTCTTCCATTGATGGACATTTAAGTTGTTTCCAAATAGTAGCTATTCAAATTATTCTGCAATAAAAATAGGAGTTTAGATTTTTTTTTGGATTAGTGTTCTAGTTTTCTTCAGTCTAGATTTGACAGTCTGTTCCATGTCTCCATGTCTCTGGATCTATTTTGTTCATTATATTCTATATATAAATGAGATCATGTGGTATTTGTCTTTCTCTGACTGGGTTATTTCACTTAACATAATACTCTCTACATCCCACTATGCTGTCTCAAAGGGTAAGAGATCCTTCTTTTTTACTGTTGCATAGTATTCCGTGGTGTAAATGTACCACAGCTTTTTTTCCCACTCATCTACTGATGGGTACTTGGGATGTTTCCAGATCTTACCTATTATAAATTATGCTGCTATGAACATAGAGCTGTATTCATTCTTTCTGATTGGTGTTTGCAGTTTCTTAGGATATATTCTTAGAAGTGGGAACAGTGGGTCAAATGGCAGTTCCATATTTAATTTTTTGAGGAAACTTAATACTGTTTTCCATATTAGTTGCACAAGTCTGCATTCCCATCAGCAGTGTACGAGGGTTCCCTTTTCTCCACATCCTTGCCAGCACTTGTCATTTGTTGATATGTTGATGGTAGCCATTCTGACAGGTATGAGGTGATGCCTCATTGTCATTTTAATTTGCAACTTTCTGATGATCATTGATTTTGAACATTTTTTAAAATTTCATTTTTTATTATTGTTTAAAGTATTACAAATGGTAGTACATATGTCTCTTTTTTTCTCCCAGTTGACCTTCCCCCAAACTCCCCTACCTTTGATGATTTTTAATATGTCTTGGCCATCTATTCATCCACTTTGGAAAAGTGTCTATTTAGGTCCTTTGCCCATTTTTAATTGGATTGTTTGTCTTGCTTTTGTTAAGTTGTATGGGTTCCTTATATATTTTGGACCTTAACCCCATATCAGATATATCATTGGCAAAAATGTTTTCCCATACTGTGGCCTCCATTTTCATATTGTAAATGGTTTCTTTGGCTGTATAGAAGACTTTTTTTTATGTAGTCCCATTTTTTTTGTGGTGGGGGTGGAGGGTGTTCTGCTGCTTATATGAAGCCACATCTTAGGTATTGTGTTTAGTTCTGGGTGCCACTTTTATGAGGGCCATTACTAACTGGAGTTTATCCAGAAAAGTATGATGAAGGTGAACATGGGGAATGGACTTGAAACTACATAATCTAAGGAATGATCAAAAGGACTAGAAATTTTAGCCTGGTAAAAATATTTAGTTGATGATGTCATAGCTGTCTTCAGCATATGAATGTCATGTGAGCAAGATTAGGCCTATTCTTTTAGTTCAAAATCAGGACTGAGTGGGCAGAGTGGCAAGGAGGAAGATTTTGAATCATCAAAAGGAAAAATTCTGATAATCGCAGCTACACTAAATTAGAATTAGCCTTATTAGATATTCATATTTATGCATATCATAGAAAAATAGGTCTGTTTTGTTCCTTTACTTTTTTATTTTTATTTTTTTAAAATTTTATTGTTTAAGGTATTACAAATAATAGTACAAATGTCTCTTTTTTAAGCACAACCAACAGATGCAAGTCATTGGGGGGGGGGGAGGGATGAGGTAAGTGCCAGTGGGGTAGGGGAGGCCGAAGGGAGTTCAGTGGGGAAAAAAAAGAGATGTAGTCCCATTTGTTTATTTTTTTTTCCTTTGTTTGCCTTGCCCTAGGAAATGTATACACAAACATGTTGCTATGAGAGATGACTGAGATTTTTCTGTCTATGGTTTCTTCTAAGATTTTTATGTTTTCACATCTTATATTTAAGTCTTTTATCCATTTTGAGTTTATTCTTGTGTATGATGTGAGTTTGTGATCTAGTTTCTTTTTTTCTTTTCTCTTCTTCTTTTTTTTTTTTTTTTTGCATGTACATGTCTAATTTTGCCAGCATCATTTATTGATGAGACTGTCTTTACTCCATTGTATGGTCTTGCCTCCTTTGTCAAATACTAATTGAGCATAATGGCTTGGGACAAATTCTGGGGTCTCTGTTCTTTTCTATGCCTGTGGCCCTGCCTAAACCAGTCTGTTTATACTACAGTGGCTTTTAGTATAACTTGATATCTGGTACTGTGATCCCTCCAACTTTGTTCTTCTTTCTCAGAGTCGCTTTGAGTATTCAAGGTCACTTTTTTGTTCCATATAAATTTTGGAGTATATTTGTTCTGGATCTTTGAAATATACCTTTTGTATTTTAATAGGGATTGTATTGAATCTATAGATTTATTTAGGTGGCATTTTAATGACATTGATTCTACCAATCCATGAACACAGTATATACTTCCAATTTTTTATATCTTCCTCTATCTCTTTTTCAAATGTTCTGTAATTTTATGATTACAGTTCTTTTACCTCCTTGGTTAAGTTTATTTCTAAGTATCTTAATTTATTGTTGCAATGGTAAATGGGATTGTTATTTTACTTTTCCTTCCTGAGAATTTATTATTGGTGAATAAAAATTCCATCAATTTCTGGGTGTTAATTTTATATCTTGCTACATTGCCTAATTCATTTATTAAATTTAGTAGTTTTTTATGGAGTATTTAGGGTTTTCTATGTATAATACTATGTCATCTGTGAATAATGACAGTTTTATTATTTTCCAATTTGGATGCCTTTTATTTTTTCTTCTTATCTGATCACTATGGTTAGCACTTCCAGTACTATGTTGAACAGGAGTGGTGAAAGCTGGCATCCCTATGTTGTTCCTGTTCTTAGGAAAATGGTTTTAGTTTTTTCTCCATTGAGTATGATGATGGCTGTAGGTTTGTCATATAAGGCTTTTATTATGTGGATATATGATCCCTCAATTCCCACTTGGCTGAGAGTTTTTATCAAGAAAGCGTGTTGGGTTTTGTCAAATTCTTTTTCTGCATCAATTTATATAATTATGTGATTTTTATCTCTCAATTTGTTTATGTGATGTACCACCTCTATTGATTTATGGATATTGTACCATCTTTGCATACCCAGAATAAATCCCATTTGGTCATGGTGGATGATCTGTCTAATGTAATGCTGGATCCAGTTTGCTAGAATTTTGTTGAGGAGTTTAGCATCTATGTTCATCAGGGATATTGGCCTGTAATTCTCTTTTTTTGTACTATCTTTATATGATTTTGGGATTAGGGTAATGCTGGCTTCATAGAAAGAGCTTGTAAGTGTTCCTTCCTCTTGATTTTTTGGGGTTAGTCTGAGGAGGATAGGTTTTAATTTTTTTTAATATTTGGTAAAATTCCCCTGTGAAGTTCTCCAGCCCAGGGTTTTTGTTTTCTGGAAGTTTTTTGATTACTGCTTCAATTTCCTCCATAGCTACTGGCTTATTCAGATTTTTAAATTCTTCCTGATTGAGTTTTGGAAGGTTGTATTTTTCTAGGAATATGTCCATTTCTTCAAGTTTGACCAGTTTGTTGGAATAGAGTTGTTCATAGTATTTTTTTTTGACCCATGTGCACATGAGAAGAATGTATATTCTGTAGATTTGGGGTGAAATGTTCTGAAGATGTCGATTGAGTCCATCTGATCTAGTGAATAATTTAGGATTGCTCTTTCTTTGCTGATTTTTTTGTCTAGAGGATTTATCCAGTGATGTCAATTGGGTACTAAAATCCCCTACTATGACAATATTGCTGTGGATCTCTCCCATGATATCTTCCAGAAGTTTTTTAATGTATTTGGGTGCTCCTACATTGGGTGCATATGTTTATCAGAGTTATATCCTCTTGTTGTATTTATCCCTTTAGGATTATGATGTGGCCTTTCTTATCTTTTGTTTTGGCCTCCACTTTTAGGTCTATTTTGTCAGATATAAGTATTGCTACCCCAGCTTTTTTTTTTTTTTCATTTCCATTTGCTTGAAAAATATTTTTCCATCCTGTCACTTTCAGTCTGTGTGAGTCCCTTGTTCTGAGGTGGGTCTCTTGTAGACAGCATATATATGGGCCCTGTTTTCTTATCCATTTAGCCACTCTATGTCTTTTGATTGGAGTATTTATTCCATTTATATTTAAGGTTAGTATTGATAGGTACTTGTTTGTAGCCATTTTATTATTTATGCCTATGTTCCTCCTTTCCTTTCTATTTCTTCTTTTTACAACAGACCCTTTAGCACTTCTTGCATTGCTGGCTTCATAGTGATAAACTTCCTTAGCCTTTTTTTTGTCTGTGAAGCTCTTGATTTCCCCTTTAATTTTGAATGATAGCCTTACTGGATAGAGTATTCTTGGATTCAGTCCCTTGCTTTGCATCACTTTGTATATTTCATTCCATTCCCTTCTGGCCCCATATGTTTCTGTTGAGAAATAATTTTATAATCTAATGGGAGATCCTTTTTAGGTAACTCTCTGTCTCTCTCTTGCAGCCTTTAAGATTCTCTTTTTGTTGTTAATGTTTGCTATTATAATTATGACATGTCTTGGTATGGGTCTTTTTGGGTTCATCTTGTTTGGACTCTCATGTGACTTTTTCTTTCCCAAATCACAGAAATTTTCTGTCATTATTTCTTCAAATAGGTTTTCTAATCCTTGCTCCTCTTCTTGTCCTTCTGTCACCCCTGTTATATGTATGGTACTTTGTTTCATGTTGCCCTAAAGTTGCCCTAGGCTATCCTCCTACTTTCTAATTTTTTTTCCACTTGCTGTTCAGATTGGGTGTTTTTCTGCCCTATCTTATAACTCACTAATTTGCTCCTCCACTTCTTCTAGACTGCTGTTTAAACCTAACATTTCATTTTTTATTGTGGTTATATCATTTTTTTACTTCCTTTTGATTCTTACATAAGTTGTTGATTTTCTCCTCCATCCAGTTTATGAACTGTATGACCCTTATTCTGAATTATTTTTCTGACAGATTGCATGCCTCCATTTCATTTAGTTTCTTTTATGGCAATTCCTCCTTTTCTTTCCTTGGGGGGTTGTTTCTTTGTCCCCATTTTTGCTGCCTCTTTCTTTCCCTGGGCACCCTACCTGGGGTTGAGAGGTTGAAGACCCTATCAGGGCACTGATCTGGAAATAATTAGCCCAGAGGCTGGGTCTGCCTTCAGTCTCATGCCTTTATTGTCTCTGCTCTGAGTTGTTTCCAGTTCTCCCAGGGATCTGGTCCCTCAGTTGTCTGCTTCAGATGCTCAGGGTGGTGGGAGGGCATGCACAGTTCCTCTGGTGTGCGACTCCCTGTGAGGACACAGAGCCCTCTGATGTGCAATTCACTGTGCGTCCTTGGCACCCATGGCAGGGTGGCACCCTAGGTCCTTCTAGAAGTGCATTTGCAGCGTGGTCCTATTTCCCCTGGTTGGGCACACCAGTTTCCTCCAGGTCACCCTGTGGCCCAGAGTGAGGCATGTGCTGGGTTGCTCCGGGTAGCCCCTGCAGGACTGCCCCAGAGGCCAGGGAGAAGCACGTGTGGGTTGCTCTGGGTCACACTGTCCTCGCTTCTTGTAGCCTACAGTGAGATATGCACTAGGGTGTTTCAGTTCACCCATCCTCAATGTGAAGGAGGGGTGTGTTGCCCTAGGTCACTCAGTCCAAGCTCTCTTGTAACCTGGAGTAAGGTGCACATTGGGTTTCTCTGGATGGCTCCAGCAGGACTGTCCTGGGGGCCTGGGTGAAGTGGGCACCAGGTGGCTCCAGGTCAGGCTAGCAGCATGTTTCTGGGGTCCAGGGTAGAGGTGGAGCACAGGGTTCTTCCTGGATTGTACTCACTGTGGGGTCTTGAAGCCAGATCCTAAGTTGCTGGGTCCCAATGGGCTACTTAGGAGGCCTGGTGTGGGAGCTCACTCTGGTGGCTCTCTGCAGACATCTGGGAGCCTTCTGGGAGGTACTGCACCACTCACTGCTGGGACACAGTGGTGGTTCCACATGGATTATGTCTGGCAAGCGGCATTCTCTGCCCTTCCATATTGAAAATTGTCTCCTTAGCTGTGTCTAATTTGTTAATTCAGGGTGGATGTTCTCCAATTTAGTTGCTTTTTCTGGCCTGGCCCTAGGAAGAAGTGCACGACACTGCTGCCTATTTTGCCACCATTTTCTATTCTCCTTGGCACTGGATTTCATTATGATTTTTCTGTATCTATTGATATGATGTCATGGTTTTTAATCCTTCATTTTGTTTATGTAGTGTATCATGTTTATTGATTTGCAGATATTATACCAACCTTGCATTCCTGGAATAAATCCCACTTTTTCATGGTGTATGACTTTTTAATGTATTGCTGGATCCGATATAAAAAAAAATACTTGGAGGTGGGGGCAGGCTATAAGAGGTCAATGGGGGAAAATAATTAAATAAAAAAATTAAAAAAAATAAATGCTCAATGTCAGTAATCATCAGAGAAATGCAAATTAAACCCACAATGAGTTATCACCTCACACCTGTCAGAATGGCTATCATCAATAAACCAATAATCAAGAAGTGTTGGTGAGGATGTGGAGAAAAGGGAGTCCTCATGCACTATTTATGGAAATGCATATTGGTGCAGCCACTGTGGAAAACAATATGATGTAACCTCAAAAAAATTAACAATTGACTGCCTTATGACCCAGTGATTTCACTTCTAGGAATATACCCAAAGAAACCCAAAATACTAATTTGGAAAGAATATATGCACCCCTATGTTCATTGTAGTATTATTTACATTAGGTAAGATTTTGAAGCAGCCCAAGTTCCCATCAGTACATGAGTAAAAAATTCTGTTGTACATTTATACAATGGAATAATACTCAGCCATGAAAAAACACACACAAAGGAAATGTTACCTTTGTGACAGCATGGATGGATCTGGAGAGTATTATGTTAACTATAATAAGCCAGTCAGAGAATGGCAATTACTATGTGATTTCACTTATATGTAGAATCTAATGAACAAAATAAACAAATACATTAGAAAGAGACTCATAGATACGGATAACAGACTGACATCTGTCAAAAAGAATGGGTATTGGTGACTGGGTGAAAATGGTGAAAAGATTAAACATAGAAAAAAACTCATAGACAACAGTATGATGATTACTAGAGGGAAGGGGTGGGGAGGTAAAAGAGGGTAAAGGTGGGATAAATAGAGATGGAAGGAGACTTGACTTAGTGTGTTCACAACAATACAACATACAGATTATTTATTATAGAACTGCATACCTGAAACCTATATCATTTTATTCATCAATGTCACCCAATAAATTCAATAAAATAAAATTAAAAAAAGAAAAAACCCTGTGTAATACAAGTAGAATTTGCAAGTGCCCCTGTAAGAATAATAACTGATGAAAATAAACCAAGTCCATAGTTCATAGAACATTACCAAGATTAATTGAAAATAGTTAGTTCAGGATTTTGCATAAATTCCAGGCTACAGACCCAATAATTTAGAATAGTATTAGAAAAATTATGTCTTTTCCAACTAGCAGATGTCAATAAATTTAAATTATGAGGACCATCTTGAATTATATTAAGCACTGTCATTGATAGCTTTCTGTTGACTGAATGGGAAAGAAGAGAAAAATTAAACAGGGTAAATTGAAATATTACCAAGTAAACCATAATAATATTTTAATTAAACCATCAATGTAATTCTAAGATATTATGTTGTATTAATACCAGCTTTACTGAAACAGCAAGTGTCAATTGCTATTATGAATTTCTAGTTAGCAAATATAATCATTTTTAAATTGTGGCCTCATTCTAAAAAAAGAGTCCAATGACCATCTGTAATTTCAATGAAGTCATAAATATAAGAAATATACATGTGTATAATTAGAAAGTAATCCATATAAAATGAAAACCAACAAACTGTTGTTTTTGAAATAAACAAATGTTTAATTCTCAGAGGCAAGTAAATGAAAATAATTTGCCTGTGTTTTTGCTATTAGTGTAGAATGTTGCTGCTGGCAAAAGTATGAAAAGCTTTTCTGTCAAACTTCCTGTAAAGCACAACACTGGAATTTTTCTTCATTTTTTCATTTTAACAATGGAAGGCATTACACAGACTTTTGCAACATCATCACAGACATATGTTTTCTTTAATAATTTGTCTGTTATCTTTAATCTAGAGATACTTTGTAGGCCCATTTTTAAGATCAGTAGTGTCAGGGTAAAGCAGAGAGATGAACTTGGAGGCAGTTCTCCAAGAAACCTTCTTGAGCTTCCACACCAACGTATAGAATCTGTATCACACATCTTCAAAGCCAATATCATATTCCTATCACTCTGGTTTGTTATCTTACATGTAATATGAAAAGGCTCTTCTAGAATGACAGTATCTGGAATTGTCTCCAAAGAGATGCTCATGTTTCCATAACCTGAAAACTCTCTTTCAAGTTGGATTGTATGTATCATTGCCATTTCACCAAGATTTCTTTTCCATATTATATCCAATTTTCCCATTTCTGTTAGTCCTTTTATGGCACTAGACTTCTCTGAAAATTCCTGCTTGATCTGAAATCGATACAAATACTGACGTTGTTCCATTGACTGCAAAAATGTTTTTGTTCCAAAAGTACACTCATCTTCTCCAGCCCAATTAACATTATTTAATTCTGCTGCAGTGTACATTTCAGGTGGCTCTAAGGAAACCTTTTGTATAAAAACATCTGAAGATGAAGTATTCTTAATCTGGATTTCAAGAAATAAATCACTCATCTCTGAATTATGAAACTTGGTTTTAACTTCCAGTGGTGAAAACAAAGAAAATAAGCACAGTTTCCTAAAAAACATCTTTCCTAAACACTGTGTTGAGTAGATACTGAACTCACAGGTTCATCTCTTCCAATGTTAATTTTGTCGTGGATGACATCATCAATACAACAATTGGTTGCGAGTTCTACCACTGTAACCATGGAGACTGAAATATGTAACGGCTGAGTACTCATCTGAAGACAGTGTTTTCAGTATGATTTTGACAACTTAATTGCAATCATTGGGAATTTTCATATACATAATTTTTTTGTGTTAAAATGTATTTCTAAGAATTTTGATGAAGTCAACCTTTCCCCCAACATTGACATTTCTGGTGGGGAGACACTTTTCATGAACTGGTTAGAGAAATTACCAGGTATATCACTATCTTCATATGTGCCTAAAAAGTTGGTGAATAAAGTATGTTTAGTAGACAGCATCACTTGTATTGTCAGAAATATCTCCTGTCTGGGTAGATTCCCTTCCATTTTGACCACAATTTTGACCCACTCTTTTAAAAAGTATGGTTTGGTAAGTTCACAGACACAGACACAACTGCTTTTGATGAAAAAGTTTATTACTTATAGTTCTCAAAAGGAGGGGCATGATATGTTACACAGAGCCACATGGGGATGCCAAGAGTTGGTCCAGAGGCAGGAGTAAGGGGAATGTATTGGTGCAAGTTTTTTAGGTTTCTGTGGGAAATTAAAAACATAGAAGGGTAAACAGATTAGAATTGGCTAGTTTGAATAAGGTCAAGGTACTCCTGGTTTCAGGGTCTTTTACTAGTTGCTTATACCTGTTTCTGGGGTGATACTGAGGCAGATAAATAATGGCTTAAGCTGTGAGAGCTCCATAAAGGAGATACTTTACTGGTATGGGCTCTGGACTGGTTGATGTAAATGTCAATGAAATTCTCACAAGGGAATCATATGCTGACTAGAGGAATTACCTTGCTTTGGGAGGGGCAGTCTCCCCCTGGCCAGCAAGGTCTCAAGATGTTAAAGCATTATACAGAATTTTTAAAAAACATGAATAATATATCCACTGGATGTGGTCACTTGGGATAAGAAGTACAGGTAGGCCCAGAAATAGTCAAGAAGGATACTGCACAGAGAAAAGGACCTGGCCTCCAAACAACTTCTATATCAATCTGAGTTCAACATGGAAGTAGATCCAGAGGAAATATAGATGATTAATAGATACACAATAGATAAATGGATATACATTTATTATAGGGATTTGGCTTACACAATTATTGGGGCTAGCAGCCCCTATAATGCTATCTCTGCATCTGATTCAAGTGGTTAAAGTTCACAGGGAAGGAAGTAAGGGAATATCATGAGAATGCTGGAATTCCATGAGCACAGTCTGGAAGCCAAAAGGGTGGATTGAGGCCCATGTCCATTCTCAATGCCTCTGAGTTTGGTGATGATAGTATCCTGCCAAAGCCAGAGCCCTTTGTCCTGGAGCTATAACACACACAATAGGCTTAGATGTTGTTTTATCCTGAGTTGAATCAACAGGTAAGCAATGACGTGTTTCTGTTACAACATGCTTGCTGCCTTCCACCTTCTAAAATCTTGGGAGAATCTCCCTTGTTGCCCACCCTAACTGTAAACATACAACATGTGCAATTCTGGGAAATGTAGTTCAGCCTAGAAAAATTGATACATTGCAAAATCCATCAATAACCTTCATCTCTGCCATCATGAGCAATTTATTCATAAGCCCATTGGGAAATTAGAGGCATGGTTGATGATTGAATCTGACTGATATCCAAAGAGTAGACAATCCTATCCACCCAATTAATGAAATTCCCCTCTACTAAAGTCACCATTCAGTGAATATTCATACAGGACACTAACACCTTCACATTATGTGCTGATTTGGAGAGTTCTATCTACATATCTCCTCCTCAGGCCTCATTTCTGATTTTCCAATGTATCCATTCCAAGTTCTGTACCACCCAGCTATACCATTGGCCACAGCTCACAAATTGCTGTAGACTTTGACCTGTGGCCCTTCCTCCTTCTAGGTAAAATAAAAAAGCAAGTGCACTACGGAAAGTTCTGTGCATTGGAATGATTTCCTCTCATTGTACTTCTCCTTTGGACTGCCCCTAAATGGGCAGGTAGTGCTACAGCTATCCACTTTTGGTACACATATGCCTAACAGGAAGAACTATAAGTAAATCAGAAGAGATTTTTGCTTCCTCAATCAGTTTGTCATAGGGAACTCCCCATGGGATAACAGGTGCATATTGAGAGAGCAAAGGTAATATGAGTTATGGGCATTTGGACCACTTCTTCATGCAAACCTGTGCTTTAAGAACCTGCTTGAACTTTATCTCACCTATACCACTTCCACTTAATAATGAAGTGCTGTTGTACATAGCCAACCTTATGTACTTACTAGAGGCCCGGTGCACGAAATTTGTGCACGGAGGGGGGTTGTCCCCCAGCCCAGCCTGTACCCTCTCCAATATGGGACCCCTCGAGGGATGTCCGACTGCCCGTTTAGGCAGGCCTAAATGGGCAGTTGGACATCCCTCTCACAATCCAGGACTGCTGGCTCCCAACTGCTTTCCTGCCTGCCTTCCTGATTGTCCCTAACTGCTTCTGTCAGCCAGCCTGATCACCCCTAACCACTCCGCTGCCAGCCTGTTTGCCCCCAACTTCCCTCCTCTGCCGGCCTGGTCACCTATAACTGCCCTCTCCTGCAGGGTTGATCACCTCCAACTGTCCTCCCTTGCAAGCCTGGTCCCTCTCAACTGCCCTCCCTTGCAGGCCTGGTCCTTCTCAACTGCCCTCCCTTGCAGGCTGGGTGCCTCCCAACTGCCCTCTCCTGCCGGCCATCTTGTGGTGGCCATATTGTGTCCACATGGGGGCAGGATCTTTGACCACATGGGGGCAGCTATATTGTGTGTTGCAGTGATGATCAATCTGCATAGTACTCTTTTATTAGATAGGATAGAGGCCTGGTACAGGGGTGGGGGCCAGCTGGTTTGCCCTGAAGGGTGTTCCTGATCAGGATGGGGTTCCCTTGGGGCATGGGGCAGCCTGAGTGAGGGGCCTGTGGTGGTTTGCAGGCTGGCCACGCCCACTGGCGACCCAAGAGGAGGCCCTGGTATCTGGAATTTATTCTCCTTCTACAATTGAAACTTTGTAGCCTGGAGCAGAGCCAAGCCTGGGGCTCCCTCCACAGCTGGCAGCCATTTCTGTTGGGGTTATAATTGAACTTTGTAGCCTTAAGTGGGTGAGCCCAGCCAGGGTGTGTGGAAAGCTTTGCTTCCCCTGTTGTCGGGGACAACCCTGGCCTGCTCTCTCAAGCTCCATTCTGCCGCCATTTCTGTTTAAATTTGTTTACCTTCTATAATTGAAACTTTGTAGCTTGAGTGGAGGCTTAGCCTGGCAAGGGCAGGCGGAAAGCTTGGCTTCCTTTGTTACCTAGGAAACCTTGCTCTCTGTGGCTGTAGCCATCTTGGTTGGGTTAATTTGCATACTCGCTCTGATTGGATGGTGGGCGTGGCTTGTGGGTGTGTCATAGGTATGGTCAATTTGCATATTTGTCTATTATTAGGTAGGATGGCTTGAGTTACACAACACTCAGTTCATGATTGGCAACTTATATCATATAGTACATTTTGTATCATGGACGAGTTTTCAGTTTCTACTAAGGCCCAGTAGTGACCCAAAATTTGTTTCTCAAAAGGAGAATAATTCTAGAATCTCCAGGGTCCTCATGCTGCAGAAAGCAGGGCCTAAGGCAGCCAGGTATGTCAAAAGGAGGAAGGAGACAAGGCTTGGATACCTCACTGCCAAATGATTAAATTTTGATCAAAACAAAGAAAACATTTTCTGGATCTTGAAGGGGAGAGCAGCTGTGATCAGAAGCCCAGCCTTACCTTCAATTGGGGACACCTCAGATAACTCCCAGGACCTTATAGCCACAACACCCAGGGACCTGCTGCCTCAGCTGTGAGCTCACAAATACCGAGACTCCAGCCTCCCCAACCATGGGTGCCTAAAAAGTTTGTCCGGGGGTAGACAAGGTGGTGGCCAAATACGTGAATGAGTCTTATGCCTTCTTACAGAGCAGATAGAAGGAACAGCTGAATCAAATAACACCCACCCAGAATAGGTGAATTAAACACAGCTGGTGAGGCAATCCATGGATGGAAAGGTCAGACATCACATAGAGAGAGGTGATATCTGAGATCCAGGTTGGAGGGAAAAACACATGCAGCAGGTACTAGAGTCTCAGAGGGAGACTGCACTCTGCCAAATCCATGGCCCTTGGGGTCACTGTAGCCCTCGAATGTGGAAGGGCTGCTGGCAGAGGGGGACTCTAGATCTAAGCCCACAGCTGTGGGAGACTGTGCCCAGAAAGGCAGCCTGAAGTTCTATACTGGCTGTGTAGTGCCGGGAGGAGAAAGACATGAGTTGGCCCAGATCTTTGTCTTTTTCACATCCTTGCTTTTGCTTGCTAAGCCCAGTATATAAGATCTTCCAATTAAAAACATTCACTGAGACTGCAGAGGAAAGTTGTTTTTGTGGAAACTGGGGGTCAGAATAAGGAGAGATGAGCAGGAAACCAGCTCTGGGTCAGTCCATCCCTCAAACCCAGTATTAAGTGCAGCAGGGAAAGAAGAGTCTAAACACTGGGTTGAGGGGCCATTTGGTCCTGGAAACTAAAACAGAAACACCGCCACCAGGGGTTGTGTCAGAAATTGACTCTTGTGTAAATACAACTGAAGGCAAGCAGAGAAACAAAGTAAGTAGAGAGATCCTGTGATGACCCACATCCCACATGGTTCAGGGTTCGGGTTCTGGAGAAGGGCCACGCACAAATGACAGAGATGAGACAAGAAATAATAATTTGGAAATTGGGGGCCAGGCGGGAGCCCAACACAAGAGGAAGGACTCCCCTTGAGCTCAGGCCTTGCCACCTTTTTATTCAGTTTGGGATACACCTATATCCCTTAGACAGGCAATTCCAGTAACAGACAGACAATCTTATCAGTAAGGATTTACATGACTATCTGGTTGGGAAATTGCTTCAGCTACCATTGTCTCGACTAAACAGTCAGTTCATAGCTCTGATCTTTGCCAGGGCTTAAGGTTTACCAGCATTCTAGGATCCTTGTACACACCTCTCTGCTAGTGAAGATAATGGGAAGCTTCCAGCATCTCCCTCTTTTCTTTTCCTTAATAAATATTGAAAAGTGAATGCCACCTAAAGGGTTCTAGTCCTTTTAAGACTCTTCATTTCGCATCCACAGACTAGAAATAAATATATGAGAACAAAAATGAGACAAGCAATAGTGGTTATGCAGAGAGGCAAATGCAAGGATATCCTTTTCTCTAGGCTTATCACCCATCCACAAGACTGTAGACTTTAATGCCGACAATTCAATCTCAAACTGGCTGTCAATTCTTTTTTGTATAGACAACGTCTTAGTTACATTTTCCTGAATTTGTTGTACAAACTGAGAAGATTGAACAGTTTGTACCAGGGATGAAGCATCAATGCCCTCAGAAGTAAGTAACATTATGAGGGAAAAGAGTCTTACAATTAACATTCCAAGAAATCTTTTTTTGTCTCTTTAAGATTTTTACCAGATCATGTAACAGTTGGTAGGTTTGATGAGGTTTCCAAGGCTTATTTAGGTTAATAAGAACCCAAGCAAAAGCAGGTTGTTTTAAAATCATGAGGGAATCCTTTTGGAATGTAGAATTAATACAATGGGATAGTGTACTGCTTGTGCATGACACCTCATACAGATGGCTTGTAGCATTAAGGTGCATCTGGATGGGGCCTGAAAAGAGTACAAATGGATCAAACACACAGGCGGTGGCAAATACTGTCTTATTGGGAGTTCCCCATAAGGTCTGAATGGAATTATCTGAGCTATAATGAAAAACTATACCATTTAATAGGTGCAAGTACAGCAGCTAATTTCCATTGTGTATTTTGTAGGGGCCAATTGTCATGTTTTAATCAGGATCCAACAAATCCTCCTCCATGCCATGAGAAGGAGTGATTTGCATCAACGTATAGATAGGATGCACTCCCCTTCCATTTTAGGGTGCGATTGTTACTATACGCAGACCCATAGGAGCTCCAATCCACAAAGGAAAAACTTATTAAGTTTGCTGGTGGTAGTGTAATCACTATAACAGTCTTGCCAATTAATTTCTTCCTTGGTGGGGTGCCATTCATAAGACTTTTTACATAATGGCTTAGTGTGGGGGGGGGGGGCGGTCTTAGTATATTTTTCCTGCACCTCTCCCCAGAGCAAGTAGTGATAGTAGACGTATTTGGGCTTTTGCCTCCCCCTCCTTTGGCATCCATGCAAGCCAGAATCCTCTCTTTAATTTTACACACAAAGGAGCAGTGGTTTGATTCTGTGTCATACAAATGGGAAGCTGGGTGGCGACACCTGTGTAATTATACTTTTCCTATATACTTCCTTGCCCCACCTATGGTCCTCCTGGATGCCCAAGGTGTTTGGTATTATTGGTGACTACATTAGGCAGGGGATCAGCCCACGTAAGGGGTCTTACCCATGGAGGGTCAGGAACATATGCCCAAAATACTTGCCCATTTGCCCCTGGTAAAATTACTGAACAGCTGATTACTGCTAGCATGGCAAGAAAGACATTCTCAGGCATTCTTGGGTTTCTGGTCTCCTCACAAATTCGCTCAGCTTTCTGGACCATCTTCTTCACCATGCCCCAGGTGACCTCTGGGCTGTTCACCATCCACCTCATCTGCCTCATCCCCCTCCCACTTCTTATCTTCAGAGGGTTGCTTGGGGCTGTTGTTATCTGCAGCTGAGGTAGTAGATTGTTTGCAGCTACAAGGTGTGGCTCCAGGTGCAGGGTCCTCATTAACCTGGCTAGTTCCTCCCTCGGATCCATGTTGAAGTTTAATATTTCTTGTGAGAATCCACATGGGCTTGGAGGATTTTTCTGGAAATATACAAGCATAATCTCGACCAAAGGTTAATAAAGGAATCTTTTCTATATACTAGACTTGGGATCCTTTCTTTTCATTGTGCCCAAACCATTTTCCTTTGGCTTATTTTTACACCAGGTGTGTTTTCATGGGTGTCTTGTCTTCAGCATTACAAGTGAAAAATAATTTTCAAAGTAAAAAATTTTCTTGATGTAATTTACTCACAGGGGATTATTCCAATATCCCCCCTTTTTAAATTTAAATAATATTAAGAGGCTTTTGGAAATCCTACAATACAGTCTTGATAGATTTTACTTTTAATTTTATGCACAGAGATATGACTGGTATGGATTCATTGCATGTTAAGCAAGTTTACTATGAGATGAACCATCAATAAAAAATTAGTTTATACTTAAGAATAATTTCCTGTCCAGTACAACTAAATTTCGTGAATATTTATTTATTTAAATTTGCCAATTTAAATTAGTCTGAAATAAGGCTTATTTTTAAATTTTACTTGTCCTTGGCTGTGGACAATAAATGACACTAATTAAATTTCTGCTATTAGTCTTTGAGTAGTTTCACATAAGCTTTGTTTAGGGAGGCAAAAACACAAATTACTTACTTTTCTTTTTGAGGCCTAATACATTGATTTTTAATTACAGTTTTCCAGACATTTGAAGGAAACCTCTCTTTATTTCCTTCCAGAATAATTTTTGGACCCGTTCAGAGAGTTTAAAAGACATTTTTCTTTCCTTTTTACACCAAGCAACAAATGTAACAAACATGGTTGCTTTTTTGGATGTTTATGTCAATACTGCCAGGCCATGTAGTCACATTAAATGACTCCACTCTTAGTTATGGTGGCTACTATTAATGATCAGATTTAGTGCCTAAATAGTATTTTTTAGTTTACCCTGTAAATATTAGCAGAAAAGATTTCAAAATTTTAAAATTTCTCCTTTTTATTAAGCTTAAAATTTACTTTTAAACGGCATATACTGTGTGTGTGTGTGTGTGTGTGTGTGTGTGTGTATAATTTTTTGCTTATTTGTGTATATAGAGGGATCATGGGTATTCCCAGTAACTTTCAGAAGGCTTTATTAGAATTTAATTGTTTAATAAAAATATTGGCTTTTCATTTAGTTGAAATTATATGAAACCTTGATTATAATTTAAAAAGCTAATTTATAAAGTAATTAAAGTAGGTATCTTTATTAAAAAGGCAAAGCAAGTAAATTTATACTTTTGATCCATGAGGCACAAATGCTTCCCCACCCCTAGCCTATTTAAAATGCAGGCTGCTAGGGGCTTTTTGTCTTAAAATTCTGTTTTAAAATTCTGCTGTTGAATTCTTTGGCTTTTACTTAAGAATTAATTTTGTTTTGCCCTTCCCCAGAGGCCAAAACCTTCATAACATATAAAATATAGGTATACAAGTAAAATATATTTATTAATTTTTATTTGATAAAGCTTTCCATGTGATTTCAAGTATACTAAATTGACTTAATTAAAAATATTTCTTTTAAGAGAGAACAAACCTTTGAAAACATTTCAAGGCCCGTGAAATGTCTAAAAGTTATTCTTGGTTAAAGTCTTGAAATTTAACTTGGAAAAATCATCAAATATATATATATATACACACACACACACACACACACACACACACACATATATGATTTAAAGATTATGTATTTTTTATAATTATCTTAAAATATATCAAATTTAAACTGCTTTTTGTACTAAAAATTTGGTTCAGATCACAGAATTAATCCTCTTTTTTAACTAGATTAGGTTGAAATTTTACCACAACTATATGATTTCTCCCTATTTAAGTTGAATTTTATATTTTTAGAAGTCTTAACCTTTTGCACTCGGATGTCGAGTGTGACTCGACACGGTTAGCATTAGAATAAAGGAATCGAGAAAAAAGCAAGCGAGTGCAAAGGGTTAAAATTTATAGTAGCTAGTTAAATATTCAGATTAATAATAACTTCATATTTTAAAAAAATACAACACATATTTAATTAACAATTCAATTCTATCCTCTAGATTTTTCATGAGGCAAATTTAGTTTAACATTTTAGTATTGTGTCATTTCAAAATACCTAGACATTTAATTTTATTTTTTAATTCAGCAAACTTCCAAAGTTTTAAATTGCCAGTAACTGGAAACAGGCCTGTAGTCATTAAAATGTAAATTAGCTACATTGTTTCCTGCTGGGTTGCTTGCAGGAGGGAAATTTCAAAATGACCACATGTTTTCTTTAAGAGATCATAGCCAAGGGAAAATCTGTTTTTGGCTGGCTCAACAAGTTTGGTCTAACCTGGTCCATTTAAATGTCAAAGAGTGAAGTTAGTTTCTCCCTGGACTATTGGACCTTTATAATTAATATGTTATTTATTTATGTCTTAACAATTTTGAGATTTTAAATCCAATTATAATTATCCAAGGTATTTTCTTTGGTAAATTTTGTAACAGAGACAATTTACTGACTTCAGTGGCTTCAATACTAAAGTATTATTTTATTTTATTTTATAAAAATAGGAGTGCCCCCAAGATTTGGGAGGCAACCTTGGAATGCGGTACATTATTATACAAAAATTACCCTTTGATATGGAAATCTTTGGGTCGTCTCTGCCATCTTTCTTTTGAGAAAATGCAGTCTTTGGGTTTTATTCTGTAGCATCATAAAGAGATTAAGTTTAGCTCAAAACTATCTAAAATCCGAAGTCAGATGGTGCGCGCATTTGTTTTAAGCTAGCTTTCTCTCTTCACGAGCACAGAAATCCCAGACACACTCCTAAATTTTGTAAAACTTTAAAATTACAAAGTGGGAAAAAACATGGCAAAGATGAGACTTTTTAAAATAGCATTCTGGGGAGTGGGCATCCATCTTATAGGATCACCAAAAGACTAGTCGATGGGCTGGGGCGTTTTTTAGTTACTTCCTTCTGTCTAGGGAATTTTCTTAGAACCTTTGTTATCGGCCACGTATACCGCTCATATTCTTTCTCTCCCCATTCCCACACTCTGTTTGTTCTGGTGAAACTCAGCAATGGCCTGGCCATCCATCATTTCTTTTCATTTAAATTAAATTAAAGTCATGCTTAATAAACTAGCAGTAAACAACAAAGACAGATAAAACAGTAATTAATAGAAAAGTACCCAATAATTTCCTTTTTAATACATAGGACTTAAAAGAGGTTGAATCTACATTGATTGAATAGAGAGGCAGAATGCTTGTGCCTTTCCCTAGAGTGCCACCTTGTGTCCTTCTTTGTTGCCTACATTCTTTTTTTTTTTTAATTTCCTGTTCTTCCACAAAGTCTAATTTGCTTATACACCTGTTGCACATAATTTAGCTGATTTTGCACATTAATATACTGTCCCAGTCCTGCCAGCATTTCATAAGTTATTTGAGCATTCAGCATGTGGTTTGCATGGGCTTGCTCCTGCCATTTCTCCAAAAATTCTCCCTTCCATAGTTAATAATCTCCTCCACTCAGAGTTGCATGAGCCAGAGAATACCAATCATAAGGATCTAAGAATGCTTCAGAAATGTTATTCATAATTTCTCCTGTAAAAGGAGCTGTCGGACCGTTCTGAAGTATGCTTTCACATAAGGCCTTTATCATTTTAAAGTAAACATTTTCATAGTGTTTTATTACCTGATTCGGGAGCTGCGGGTCAGCTACTTGTATAATAGGAAAAGCAAGTCTTTCTTCCACTGACATGTCCTTCAATCCTTCTCTCATGGCTCTTTGCATAGGTGATTCTATTAACAGTGAATTAAATGTTTCAGCATTAGGACATGGAGGAGGAGGGAACCATGAAGGCCATTCCTCTAATTTTTCTTTTTGCTCTTCTTTAGGAGAGGAGGGTGCAAGGGGAGAGGGTTTATCCTCCTTAGCCTCTTTAAAAGGCTCTAGCAAATGCAATACTGTGTTCCACAAAGAGAAACAGTTTGGAAGTAAGTTTTTCCCGTGCTGCTGAGCTTTTTCAAATTTTGACCCACTCTTTCCCAACATTCAAGATCTAATGTACCTTCTTCAGGAAACCAAGGGTTATGTTCTATAATATCAAACAAAAACTGTAAAGGAATACCTTCTGAAACTTTAATTCCTTAAGCATGCAAACCAAAAGTCTACAATAAAGTTTCTTACATTTTAAGCAAATTCTGCCCTATTTAGCCTGGCTTAAAAAAGACGTTCCCACACTACTTACAGATCACGACTTCTGAAGCTGACCGTGGCTTTACACATGGCGAATTTCCCCACCTATATAGTGAATTCTTCCCCACCTATCCAGTGAAATCTTCCCCACCTTGCCGGTGAAACATCGTTCTTCGATTTAAACGAAATATCCTCTTCCAGAGGTCCCTCACCAAGACGACAGATGTGATGACCCATATCCTGCATGGTTCAGAGTTCGGGTTCTGGAGAAGGGCCACGCACAAATGACAGAGATGAGACAAGAAATAATAATTTGGAAATTGGGGGCCAGGCGGGAGCCCAACACAAGAGGAAGGACTCCCCTTGAGCTCAGGCCTTGCCACCTTTTTATTCAGTTTGGGATACACCTATATCCCTTAGACAGGCAATTCCAGTAACAGACAGACAATCTTATCAGTAAGGATTTACATGACTATCTGGTTGGGAAATTGCTTCAGCTACCATTGTCTCAACTAAACAGTCAGTGCATACCTCTAACCTTTGCCAGAGCTCAAGGTTCACCAGCGCTTCAGGCTCCTTGTTCACACCTCTCTGCCAGTGAAGACAATGGGTAGCTTCCAACAAGATCCTGACTACTTGAAAACAAAGTTGTGGTTTATGACACATAGGAACAGTGGATCTCAGGGAACTTCAACACTGTGCTGATTACCTGACAGGAAGCAGACGTGCTGGACAGAACAGTAGGGAGGGGTCTAAAACCACCCCCAATGGGTCAGTGAAGCCCTGCTTAAGTGAAAGACCTTCACTACTTCACTTTTTTATTTTTTATCTTTTCCTTAAGAAACTACATTTTTTCTCACTTTTATTTTACTTTTTTATTATTATACTTTTATTTATTATTATTATTATTACTATCATTTTACCTTTTTTAAAGTTTTATTTTATTTTTTTAATTTTATTTTTGGATTAGTGTTCTACCTTCTATTTTTTCTTCTTTTTTTATTGTTTCAAGTATTATAAATAGCAGTACATATGTCTCCTTTTTATTTCACAATTGACCTTACCCCAGCCTCCCCTACCCCTGGCACATGTCCTCAGCCTCCTCCCAGTGTCTTGCATCCATTGGTTATGCTTATATGCATGCATACAAGTCCTTTGGTTGATCTCTTACCTCCTCCCGCCCCTCAGCCCTCCCCAGCCTTCCTGCTGTGGTTTGAGAGTCTGTTTGATGCTTCTCTGCCTCTGTATCTACTTTTGTTAATCAGTTTATAATGTTCTTTATTATCCATAAATGAATGAGATCATGTGGTATTTTTCTTGGACTCACTGGTTTATTTCACTTAGCATAATGCTCTCCAGTTCCATCCATGCTGTTGCAAATTGTAAGAATTCCTTCTTTTTTACCACAGAGTAGTATTCCATTGTGTAGATGTACCACAGTTTTCTAATCCACTCACCTGCTGATGGGCATTTAGGTTGTTTCCAAATCTTAGCTATGGTGAATTGTGCTGCTATGAACATAGGGGTGCATATATCCTTTCTGATTGGTATTTCTGTTTTCTTGGGATATATTCATAGAAGTGGTATTACTGGGTCAAATGGCAGTTCCATTTTTAATTTTTTGAGGAAACGCCATAATGTTTTTCACAGTGGCTGCACCAGTCTGCATCCCCACCAGCAGTGCAGGAGGGTTCATTTTTCTCCGCATCCTCCCCAGCACTTTTCGTTTGTTGATTTCTTGATGATATCCGTTCTTACAGGTGTGAGGTGGTACCACATTGTTGTTTTGATTTGCATCTCTTGGGTGATTAGTGACTTTGAGCATGTTTTCATATGCATCTTGGCTTTCTGAATGTCTTCTTTCAAAAACTGTCTATTTAGGTCATTTGCCAATTTTTGGATTGGGTTGTTTATCTTCCTTTTGTTAAGTTGTATGAGTTCCCTGTAAATGTTAGAAATTAAACACTTATCCTATATAATAAAGAGGTATTATGCAAATTGACCATCACTACAACACACAAGATGGCTGCCCCATGTGGTTAAAGATGGCCACCACATAATAGCCAGCAGGGGAGGGCAGTTGTGGGCAATCAGGCCAGCAGGGGAGGGCAGTTAGGCGTGACTGAGCCAGCAGGGAAGGGCAGTTGGGGGCAACCAGACATACAGGGGAGGACAGTTAGGGGCAACCAGGCCGGCAGGGGAGGGCAGCTAGGGGTGACCAGGCCAGTAGGGAAGGGCTGTTAGGGGTGACCAGGCCAGTATGTGAAGTTAGTTAGGGGCAGCTAGCCTAGCAAGGGAGAGCAGTTAGGGGTGAGCAGACAAGCAGGGGAGGGCAGTTGGGGGGGACTAGGCCTGCAGGAGAGGGGCATTGTGGGTGACGAGGCCTGCAGGGGAGGGCAGTTAGGGGGTGATCAGACTGGCAGGTGGAAGCGTTAGGGCCAATCAGGCAGGCAGGGAGGTGAGCAGTTGGGAGCCAGCAGACCTGGATTGTTATAGGGATGTCTGACTGGGGTTCAGGACTAAACAGGCATGAGGGGTCCCAGATTGGAGAAGGTGCAGGCTGGGCAGAGGTACACCCACCCCTCACCCCGTGCATGAATTTTGTGCACTGGGACTCTAGTTGGAGATAACATTGCCAAATATTTTCTCCCATGCAGTGGGCTTTCTTGTTTTGTTGATGGTTTCTTTTGCTGTTCAGAAGCTTTTTATTTTGATGTAGTCCCATTTGTTTATTTTCTCCTTAGTTTTCATTGCCCTTGGAGTTTTACCATTAAATATATTGCTATGACAAATGTCTGCTATTTTGCTGCCTATGGCTTCTTCTAAGACTTTTATGGTTTTCCATCTCATGTTTAAGTCTCTTATCCATTTTGAGTGTATTTTTCTGTGTGGTGTAAGTTTGTGGTCTAGTTTCATTTTTTTGCAAGTATCTGTCCAATTTTTCCAACACCATTTATTGAAGAGACTGTCTTGACTCCATTGTATGTTCTTGCCTCCTTTGTCAAATATTAATTGTGCATAGTGGCTTGTGTAGATTTCTGGGTTCTCTGTTCTGTTCCACTGGTCTATATGTCTTTTCTTGTGCCAGTACCAAGCAGTTTTGAGAACAATAGCTTTGTAGTATAGCTTGATATCTGGTATTCTGATCCCTCCAACATTGTCCTTCTTTCTCGAGATTGCTTCAGCTTTTCTTTATTTTATTTTATTTTATTTTGGTTTTGGATTAATGTTCTACATTCTGTTTTTATTTTTATTTTAGCATTATTTTACTCTATCTCAATTTTTCCTTTATGCCAACACTCTCTTCCTTACTTTTCCCCTTTTCTGTTCTGTTTCTCTCATCCTGTTCCTGCTTCAGTTTTTCTCTATCCTTTTTTTGACTCCCTGTTAAAAATTGATCCTACTCATATATCTAATTTCCTCTCTCCTGCTCCAAATACATGCATAGTTCTCTCTTCTCTTTCATCAATAGCCAAATTATGCATATATATAATATATATAAAAGAATACATACATATACATACATATGTATGTATATGTATGTATTCTTTTATATATACTGAGTTGCCAGATTATTATGATATGTGTAAGAACCAAGGGAAAATGAAGAAGAACCAAGAAGAAATGAAAAATAACATCACTGCAATAAAGAACTCAATAGAAAGCATCAACTGTAGACTAGAAGAAGTGGAGGACCACATCAGTGAGCTAGACACAAGGTAGGAAAAAATACCCAAGCAGAGCAACAACTGGAAAAAAAAAAAACAACAACTTAAAAAACAGGAGGAAAGCCTAAGGGAATTTTGAGACAACATGAAACAAAACAACATCCACATAATAGGGGTGCCAGAAGGAGAGGAAACTGAGCAAGGATCATAAAACCAGTTTGAAGAAATAATGACAGAAAACTACCCTGATAATGGAAAGAAAAAGTCCAAGTCCAAGAAGCTCACAAATCCCAAACAAGACAAACCCAAAAAGACTGACACCAAAACACATTACAATTAAATTGTCAAACACCAATTACAAAGTAAGAATCTTAAAGGCTTCTAGAGAGAGACAGAAAGTTACCTACAAGGGATGTCCCATCAGACTATCAACTGAATTCTCAACATAAACAAATCAGGTCAGAAGAGAATGGAATGAAATATACAAAGCCTTGCAAAGCAAGGGTCTGAATCCAAGAATACTGTAATCAGCAAGGCAATCAATCAAAGTTGAGGGTGAAATCAGGAGCTTCACAGACAAAAAAGGACTAAGGGAGTTTATTACCACCAAACCAGCAATGCAAGAAATGCTAAAGGGTCTGCTGTAAAAAGAAGAAATAAGAAGGGAAGAAGGAACACTGGCATAAAGAATAAAAATGGCAATAAACAAGTACTTATCAATAATAACTTTAAACATAAATGGATTAAATGCACCAATCAAAAGACATAGGGTAGCTAAATGGATAAGAAAAAATGACCCATATATCTGCTGTCTACAGGAGACCCACCTCAGAACAAAGGACTCACACAGACTGATGGTGAAGAGATGAATAAAAAATTTTCAGGAGAATGGAAATGTAAAAAAAGCTGGGGTATCAACACTTATATCTGACAAATTATACCTCAAAGTGAAGGCTATAACAAGAGATAAGGAGGTCCAATTCATAATACTAAAGGGAGCAATTCACCAAGAGGCTATAACTCTGGTAAACATATATGCACCCAATAAAGGAGCACCAAATACATTAAAAAAAAAAAACTTCTGGAATATATAAAGGGAGAGACTGACAGTAATACAGTCATAGTAGGGGACTTTAATAACTCACTAACACCACTGGAAAAATCCACTAAAAAATAAGCAAAGAAACATCAATCCTAAGTGACTCACTAGATAAGATGGAATTAACTGACATCTTCAGAACATTACACCCCAAAGCCACCAAATATCCATTCTAATCAAGTCCACACGTGTTATTTTCAAAGATAGACCACATATTGGGGCACAGAAAAGAAGTCTCTTCAAATTCAAGAAGATAGAAATAATATCAAGAATCTTCTCACATCACAATAGCATAAAATTATAAGTCAATTACAATAAAAACAATGAAAAAATATCAAACACCTGGAGGCTAAATAGCATGCTATAAAACAATGATTCAGTTACAAAGAGATCAAATAGGAAATAAAAAGCATCATGGCAACAAATGACAATGAAAACACAACAATCCAAAATTTATGGGACATAGTGAAAGCAGTCTTGAGAGGGAAGTTCATAGCTCTCTACAGGCCTACCACACAAAAAAAGAAGAAGAAATGATAATAAATTATCTAACCCTACATCTCAAAGAGTGCAAAAGAGAGAAACAAGAAAAGCCCAGCATAAGCAGAAGGAAGGTAATTATAAAGATTACAGTGGAAATAAATGACATAAATACAAAAAAAAATACAGAATATCAACAAAACCAAGAGCTAGTTCTTTGAATGGATAAATAACATTGATGAACCTCTAGCCAGGCTGACCAAGAAGAAAAGAGAGAGGACCCAAATAAACAAAATCAGAACTGAAATAGGTGAAGTAACAACTAATCCTACAGAAATAGAAAGGATTATGAAAAAAATACTATGAACAACTCTGTTCCAACAAAATAAACAACCTAGACCAAATGGACATATTTTTAGAAATATATAAGTGCCCAAAACTCAATCAGGGAGAATAAAAAAAAAAACCTGAATAGGCTGATAACCACCAAAGAAATTGAAACAGTGATAAAAAAATCTTCCAGTAAACAAAAGTCCTGGTTCGGATGGCTTTACTATGGAGTTCTAAAAAGCATTCTAAGAAGAACTAAAACCTATCCTCCTCAGATTATTCCAAAAAATTCAAGGAGAAGGTACACTTCCTAGATCTTTCTGTGAATCCAGCATTACCCTAATTCCAAAAGCAGATAAAGACACCACAAAATAAGAGAACTGGAGGCCAATATCTTTGATGAACATAGATGATATAATCTCAACAAAATTCTAGCAAATAGGATCCAGCATTACATTAGAAAGATCATACAACATGACCAAGTGGGATTTATTCTGTGGGTGCAAGGATGGTACAATATCCACAAATCAATAAATGTGATACATCACATAAACAAACTGAGTGACAAAAATTACATAATCATATCAATTGATGCAGAGAAAGTATTTGGCCTTATATGACAAACCCACAGCCAACATCATACTCAATGGGCAAATACTAAATTCATTTCCCCTAAGAACAGGAACAAGAGAGAGATGCCCACTTTCTCCACTCCTGTTCAATATAGTACTGGAAGTGCTAGCCATAGTGATCATTCAAGAAGAAGAAATAAAAGGCATCCAAAATGGAAAAGAAGAAGTAAAACTGTCCCTTTTCACAGATAACATGATACTGTACATAGAAAACCCCAAACACGCCATCAAAACCTAATAGACCTAATAAATGAATTCGGCAATGTAGCAGGATACAAAATTAACACCCATAAATCTATGGCCTTTTCATACACCAATAATGAACTCACAGAAAGAGAAACTAGAAAAACAATCCCATTTATCATTGCACCAAAAAAAATTAAAATACTTAGGGATAAACTTAACTAAAGAGGAAAAAAACCTGTACTCAGCAAGCTACAGGACATTGAAAAATGAGGTAGAGGAAGATATAAAGAAATGGGAGAACATACCATGGATTGGTAGAATCAACATCATTAAAATGTTCATACTACCCAAAGCATTCTACAGATTCAATGGAATCCCCATTAAAATAACAATGGCATATTTAAAAAATCTAGAACAAACTGTCCACAAATTCATCTGGAATAGAAATAGACCCTGAATAGCCACAGCAATCCTGATAAAGAGCAAAGTTGGAGGGATCACAATACCAGATATCAAGCTATATTACCAAGCCACGGTTCTCAAATCTGCCTGGTACTGGCACAAGAATAGACATATAGACCAATGGAACAATACAGAGAACCCAGAAATTGAAACAAGACATTATGCTCAATTAATATTTGACAAAGGAGGCAAGAGCTTACAATGGAATCAAGACAGTATCTTCAATAAACAGTGCTGAGAAATTTGGTCAGATATGTGCAAAAAATGAAACTAGATCACCAACTTATGCTATACACAAAACAAACTCGAAATGGCTAAAGGACTTAATGTAAGATGGGAAATCATAAAATTCCTACAAGACTGCATAGGCAGCAAAATTTCAGACCTGTCATAGCAATATCTTTACCGATCACAGCTCTTAGGACTATGGAGACTAAGGAGAAAATAAACAAATGGGACTACATCAAAATAAAAAGCTTCTGCACAGGAAAAGAAACCACCAACAAAACAACAAGATGTCCTACTGCATGGGAGAACATATTTCCCAATGTTATCTCCAATAAGGTTTTAATCTCCAGCAATTACAGGGAACTCATCCAACTTAACAAAAGGAAGATAAACGATCCAATGTAAAAATGGGCAATGAACCTAAATAGATACTTTTCAAAAGGGGACATACAGAAGGCAGAGGGACATATGAAAACATGTTCAAAGTCACTAATCATCTGAGAGATGCAAATCAAAACAGCAATGAGATACCATCTCACACCTGTCAGAATGGCTATCAAGAACAAATCAACAAATGACAAGTGCTGGCAAGAATGTGGAGAAAAATGAACCCTCCTGCACTGCTGGTGGGAATGCAGACTGGTGCAGCCACTGTGGAATACAGTATGGAGTTTCTTCAAAAAGTTAAAAATGGAACTCCCATTTGACCTAGTAAACCCACTTCTAGGACTATATCCCAACAAACCATAACCAACAATCAGAAAGGATATATGTACCCCTGTGTTCATAGTAGCACATTTTACAATAAATAAGATTTGGAAATAACCTAAGTGCCCATCAGCAGATGAGTGGATTAGAAAACTGTGGTACATCTACACAATGGAATACTACGCCAGTATAAAAAAGAAGGAATTCTTACTATTTGCAACAGTTTGGATGGAACTGGAGAGCATTATGCTAAGCAAAATAAACCAGTCAGATAAAGATAAATATCACATGATCTCATTCATATGTGGGATATAATGATCAACATAATTTGATGAACAATAATAGATCCAGAGATAAATAGCAGGGGAGGTGGGGGGGATTAGAGAGCAACCAAAGGACTTGTATACATGCATATTAGCATAACCAATGGACACAGGCAATGGGGCGGTGGGGGCTTGCCTAGGGTGGGAATGGTTGGGGGAGGCGGGTCAATCAGGGAAAAAGGAGACATATGTAAAACTTTAGACAATAAATAAATAAATAAATAAAGCCCTCAATGAAAAAAAAAATAGAGTGATTCTCCATAGATGACATGATTTTGCTCTAAAATCCTGAGACTGAGAATCACCTGTAGGTGTTTTCAAATCTCCAGAGAGCATCACTATATGCCCCTGACTATTTAAACACTATCATATATCTGTTGGATGAAATAACACAAGTGGTAGAGCAGTTTTCATGGTAGCTTGTACCTGTAACAAGACCTTCACTTTTTCTAGGTCTAACTCAAAACCAGTCACTCATGTATGAGTAAGAGTAGCATACCCAAAGAGGTACATACTGCCTCCAAAATCCAAAGAGGCCCACAAGGTTTTGTTTTTTTTAATCTCTTTTTCAGTGCTAAGAAGAGCTAGATGCAAGAGTATATTCTTCATTATGGAAGGGATATCTTGATGTGCCCTAGACCATTGGCCACTAGAAGTTTCACTGAAGTGCAGGTTGCTGAATTTTTGTGGAATTTCTTGTTCGCATTTTAGCACGTCTTACTAAAGTATCTAGTGTATGTGCTACTTCTTGTTAAACAGGTCCAATCAGCACATTACTATCAGTTTAATGGACCAGCATGATATCCAGTGGAAGAGAAAGTCAATGGAGGTCCTTGTGACTAAATTATGATATAGGCCTCAAAAGTTGATACGTTCCTCAGTTAGGGCAGTGAAGGTATATTGCTAGACTTACCAACTAAAATCAAATTACTTCTATTGGTTCTTACAACTACAGAGGAAAAATCATTTTTCCAGAACACTAGCTGCATACCAGGTTTAGGGGATGTATTAATTTATTTAAACAATAAACCCACATCTAAAATAGCAGCTGCAATTGGAATTAACACCTGATTAACTTACAAAATCTACTCTCATTGTCATTGTCAAAATTCATCTGTCTTTGATACTAGCCAAATAGACAAGCTGAATGGAAATGCTGTAGGAACCACTATTTTTACATTTTTTAAGTATTTGATTGTAAATGCCCCATCCATTTGTGTCTAGGGTTCAGAATCTGGAAAAGGGGCTGTGCACAAATTAATACACTAGACAAGAAATATGAATTTAGAAGGCATGGGGGGCTATGTGGAAAACCTTTCTCTAGTGGAGAGGCTCCACTGGGGCTCAGGTCCTATGGAGCTTTTATTCAATTTTAGAATGAACATCTTTCCCTTAGTTAGGCAGGCAATCCAGTAGTAGACAGACTATCTTAAAGGTCAGTAAACATTAGTAAAGATTTCCTTTGAGACTATTAGGTCAGGAAATTCCTTGAGCTACCATTATCTTGACAGAATAATCGGTGCATAGCTTTAGCCCTTGCTAAAGCTCAAGGTCCATCAGCCTTCCAAGTTCCCTGTTGCACTTTCATGATAGTGTAGACCAGTGGTTCTCAACCTTTCTAATGCCGCAACCCTTTAATACAGTTCCTCATGTTGTGGTGACCCCCAACCATAAAATTATTTTCGTTGCTACTTCATAACTGTAATTTTGCTACTGTTATGAATCGTAATGTAAATATCTGTGTTTTCCGATGGTCTTAGGTGACCCTGCTAGCGGTTCTCAACCTAATGGTGACTCACAGGTTGAGAACCGCTAGCAGGGTTGCCTAAGACCATCGGAAAACACAGATATTTACATTACGATTCATAACAGTAACAAAATTACAGTTATGAAGTAGCAACGAAAATAATTTTATGGTTGGGGGTCACCACAACATGAGGAACTGTATTAAAGGGTCGCGGCATTAAAAAGGTTGAGAACCACTGGTGTAGACAATGATAGCTTCCAGCATCTCCCTGTTTTGTTTTCTTAATAAATCTTGAAAAGTGTATGCCAACTGAAGGGCTTCAGTCCTTTTAAGACTCCTCATTCCACATCTTCAGAGTAGAAATAAACATATAAGAACAAGAACGAGACAGGCAATAGTGGTTACGCTAAGAGGCAAATATAAGGAGATCCAGTAGAAGGGATTAAATTCTTTTATGTCCTTTTAAAATTGCTGCCAGGCATCTAAGCAATTAGTTTGTAAGTTTACCTGGGATAATTGTACAATATGCTGTTGTAATTCTAAAATATCAAGGGTTGTGTTACCTTTACCTCAAGCATGAAGAAGGTGATTTTTTATTGATTCCCAAGGGTGTAAGGTACTAGTATAGGGAATGGGGGTAACACAAATCTGGGAAAAATTATAATGACACTGCAAAGATATTATTTACTCAAAGCTGTGGATTTTATCACCCATCCACAAAACTGTAGACTTTAGTGCTGATCATTCTACCTCAAACTGGCTGTCAATTCTTTTTTGAATAGACAAGGTCTTAGTTACATTTTCCTGAACTTGTTGTACAAACTGAGAAGTTTGAACAGTTTGTACCATAGATGAAGCAGAATGCCCTCAGAAGTAAGTAACATTACGAGGGAAAAGAGTCCTGCAATTAACATTCCAAAAAATATTTTTTGTTGTTTTAAGATTTTTACTAGGTCATGTAACAGTTGGTAGGTTTTATGAGATTCCAAAGGCTCAGTTAGGTTAATAGGAACCCAAGCAAAAGCAGGTTGTTTTAAAATCATGAGGGAATCTTTTTTATAATGTAGAATTAATACAATGAAATAGTGTGCAGCCTGTGCATGACACCTCATACAGACGGCTTGTTGCACTAAGGCGCATCTGGATGGAGCCTGAGAGGAGTACAAAAGGATCAAATGGCAAATACTGTCTTATTGGGAGTTGCCTATAAGGTCTGAAAGGAATTATCTGAGCTATAATGAAAAACTATACCATTGAATAGGTGCAAGTGCAGCAGCTAATTTCCATTGTGTATTTTGTAGGGGAAAATTATCATGTTGTAAATGAGATCCAAAAAATCCTTCTACATACCATGAGAAGGAGTGATTTGCATCAATATATAGATAGGATGCATTCCCCTTCCATTTTAGAGTCCGATTGTTACTATACGCAGACCTGTAGCTGCTCCAATCCACAAAGGAAAAACTGTTATTAAGTTTGCTGGTGGTGGGGCGGTCAATATAACAGTCTTGCCAATTAATTTCTTCCTCGGTGGGGTGGCATTCATAAGACTTCATACATAATGGCTTAGTTGGGGGCGGGGGAGGTGTCTTAGTAATGTTACATTTTCTGTACCTCTCCCAGGAGCAAGTAGTGATAGATGTATTTGGGCTTTTCCTTCCCCTCTTTTGGTGTCGACACTAGCCAGAAACCTCTCTTTAATTCCACACACAAAGGAGCAGTAGTTGGATTCTGTGTCATACAAAAGGGAAGCTGGGTCGCGACACCCATATTTTGCCCATATACTTCCTTGTCCCACCTGTGGTCCTCCTGGATGACCAAGGTGTTTGGTATTATTGGTGACTTTGATTTTCTTTCTTTATAGTATCTTTATCTGGTTTTGGAATTAGGATAATTCAGGCTTCATAAAAAGAGCTTGGAAGTGTTCCTTCCTTTTGGATTTTTTTGGAATAGTTTGAGGAGAATAGGTGTTAGTTCTTTCAATGTTTGGTAAAATCCTCCTGTAAATCCATTTGGTCCAGGGCTTTTGTTTGCTGGGAGTTTTAAATTACTACTTCAATTTCATCAGTCGTTACTGGCCTATTCAGGTTTTCTGATTCTTCCTGATTGTGTTCTGGAAAATTGTATGTTTCTAGGAATTTGTCCATTTTGTCCAGATTGTCCAGTTTGTTGGCATATAGTAGTTCATAGTATTTGCTTAAAATCCTTTGTATTTCTGTGGTGTCTGTTGTCATATACCTCTTTCATTTCTGATTTTAGTTATTTGGGTTCTCTCTTTGTTTATGATGAGTATGGCTATAGTTTTCTCAATATTTTTTATCTTTTCAAAGAACCAGCTCTTAGTTTCATTGAACTTTTATATTGCTTTTTAGTTTCTCTATAATTTGTTTCTAATCTGATCTTATTATTTCCTTTAGTCTACTTACTATGGGCTTTTCTTCTTGTTTAGTTCTTTTAGGTTTAGTGTTAGACTGATATTTTTCTTGCTTCTTGAGAAAGGCCTGTAATGCTATAAACTTCCCTCTCAGGACTACTTCCGCTATGTCCAATATATTTTGGTTTGTTGTGTGTTCATTTTTATTTGTTTCCATATAATATTTTATTTCTTTTTTGATCTCATTGATGACCTATTCATCCTGTCTAAAGAGGGAATATGCAAATTGACCCTCACACCATCAAAAGATGGCGGTGCCTATAGCCACAAGATGGCGGTGCTCAGTTCCCTCACCCCCATTGGAGTACCCCAGTACTTTCAGCCCTGCCACTGACAGCAGACAATAGGGCATGGGGGCTTTGTCGCTGCAATGGCAGCAAAGCCCCCAGGCCTGGCAGAGATAGAGCGGACAGCGGGGTGTGGCAGCTTCATTTGCGCAGCAGCAGCAAAGCAGCCAGGCCCCACAGAGAACAGAGAACCACAGGGAGTGGGCCCAAGCAGTCAGTAGCACATCTCCTGATGGCTCCTGGATTGGAGAGGGTGAAGGTCAGGCTGAGGGACACCCCATGCACGAATTTTGTGCACCAGGCCTCTAGTCCTATCTAAGAATAGACAAATATGCAAATTGACCATACCTCCGACACACCCACAAGCCACGCCCACCATCCAATCAGAGCGAGTATGCAAATTAACCCAAACCAAGATGGCTACAGCCACAGAGAGCAAGGTTTCCTAGGTAACAGAGGAAGCCAAGCTTTCTGCCTGCCCTTGCCAGGCTAAGCCTCCACTCAAGCTACAAAGTTTCAATTATAGAAGGTAAACAAATTCAAACAAATGGTGGCAGAATGGAGCTTGAGAGAGCAGGCCAGGGTTGCCGCCGGCAACAGGGGAAGCAAAGCTTTCCACACACCCTGGCCGGGCCCACCCGCTAAAGGCAACAAAGTTTCAATTATAACCCCAACACAAATGGCTGCGGGCCTCGGAGGGAGCCCCAGGCTTGGCTCTGCTCCAGGCTACAAAGTTTTAATTGTAGAAGGAAAATAAATTCCAGATACCAGGGCCTCTGATTGTGTTGCCAGGGGGCGTGGCCTGCCTGCAAACCACCACAGGCCCCTCACTCAGGCTGCCCCACGCCCCAAGGGACCCCCCACCCTGATCAGGGACACCCTTAAGGGCAAACCAGCTGGCCCCCACCCCTGTACCAGGCCTCTATCCTATCTAATAAAAGAGTACTATGCAGATTGATCATCACTGCAACACACAATATAGCTGCCCCCATGTGGTCAAAGATCCTGCCCCCATGTGGACACAAGATGGCCACCACAAGATGGCCAGCAGGAGAGGGCAGTTGGGAGGTACCCGGCCTGCAAGGGAGGGCAATTGGAGGTGATCAACCCTGCAGGAGAGCGCAGTTAGGGGTAACCAGACCGGCAGAGGAGGGAAGTTGGGGGCAAACAGGCTGGAAGCAGAGTGGTTAGGGGGTGATCAGGCTGTCAGGCAGAAGCAGTTAGGGGCAATCAGGAAGGCAGGCAGGAAAGCAGTTGGGAGCCAGCAGTCCTGGATTGTGAGAGGGATCGGGCCTATACGGGCAGTCGGGCATCCCTCGAGGGGTCCCAGATTAGAGAGGGTACAGGCTGGGCTGAGGAACAACCCCCCTCCATGCAGGAATTTTGTGCACCGGGCCTCTAGTTGTTTAATATCATGCTAGGTCCGTGGTCGGCAAACTGCGGCTCACAAGCCACATGCGGCTCTTTGGCCCCTTGAGTGTGGCTCTTTCACAAAATACCACAGCCTGGGTGAGTCTATTTTGAAGAAGTGGCATTAGAAGAAGTTTAAGTTTAAAAAAATTGGCTTTGTTATATGAGTTCCCTATTTCTAATTTCAATCGTTGTACTGTTGATATTTGGCTCTGTTGACTAATGAGTTTGCCCACCACTGTGCTAGGTAGTCTCCATGTGTTTGAATGTTTTTCAGTTTTTTATTGTAATTGACTTCTGGTCATGCCATTGTGATCTGAGAAGATGCTTGATATGACTTCAATCTTCTTGACTTTTTAAGGCTTACTTTGTGTCTTGACGTTCTATATTTTAGAATGTTCATTGTGCACTTGAGAAGATTTATATTGTCTTTCTTGGAATGAAATCCTATATAATAAGAGAGGAATATGCTAATTATATGTTATGCCCTGAGGCATAATGACCAACCGGGTAACGACTGGATCACAGATCTGCAGGAGGGTGGGGCAGTGAACTACAAGTGGGTGGTGGAAAGCTACAGGACTGGGCAGGGCAGCAAGCAAGCTGGAGGCCTAGAGCTACAAGAGGGGGCAGGGCAGCAAGCTAGGAGGGGAGGCAAGAGGGGAGAGCTATAGGAGGGCAGGGCAGCAGGCAGAGAACTACAGGAGGGCGGCAGCGACCTACTGGCACACGGATTCGTGCGCAGAGCTACTAGTGTTCTATAAATATCAATTAAATCCTTCTTACCTAGTACATTATTTAAGGTCACTGTAACATTGTTAATTTTTTGTTAGGAAGATCTATCCAATGATTACAGAGGGGTGTTAAAGTCCTCTACTATGACTATATTGCTATTGATCTCTCCCTTAAAGTCCACCAAGAGTTGCTGTATTAATAGAATATAGGATCATATATATGATCCTATATTCTATTAATATATGTTTACTATATATATATATATATATACATATATATATATACATATATATATGATCCTATATTCTATTAATATATGTTTACTATATATATATATATGATCCTATATTCTATTAATATATGTTTACTATACATATATATGATCCTATATTCTATTAATATATGTTTACCATACGTATATCCTTTTGTTGGACTGATCCCTTTAGTATTCCATAGTGACTTTCCTTTTCTCTCGTTATGGCCTTCATTTTGATGTTTATTTGTCCAATATAAGTATTGCTACACCAGCTTTGTTTTTTTTCATTTCCATTTGCATGGCATATTTTTTCCATCCATTCACTTTCAGCCTGTGTGAATCCTTTAATCTGAGGTGGGTCTCTTGTAGATAGCATATATATGGGTCATGTTTTATTCTCCATTTGATACCCTATGTCTTTTGTTTGGAGCATTTACTCTTTTACATTTAAGATTATTATTTATAGGTAGTAATTTATTGTCCTTCTTATACACATCTTCCTCTCTAAATTATTTTCTTCTTAAAGCAGTTTCTTGAACATTTATTGCAATCCTACTTTTGTGGTAATGAACTCCTTTAGCCGTTTTATTTTCTCAGAAGCATTTTATTTGACCTTCGATTTTATTTTATTTTTTAGTACTTTTTTATTGTTTAAAGTATTACAAATAGTAGTACATATGTCTCCTTTTTACCCCATTGACCTCCCCTAGCCTTCCCTACCCCCCCCCCCGGCACATACCCTCATCACCCCACCAGTGTCTGTGGTCCATTGTTTATCCTTATATGCATGCATACAAGTACTTTGGTTGAACTCTTACCCCCCCCCCCCCCCCGCAACCCTCCTCTGCCTTCCCATTGTAGTTTGACAGTCTGTTTGATGCTACTTTGTCTCTGTATCTATTTCTGTTCAGCCGTTTATGATGTTCATTATATTCCACAAATGATTGATATCATGTAATCTTTATCTTATTTGGACTGGCTTATTTCACTTAGCATAATGCTCTCCAGTTCCATCCATGCTGTTGCAAATGGTAAGAATTCCTTCTTTTTTACAGCAGCATAGGATTCCATTATGTAGATGTACCACAGTTTTCTAATTTACTCATCTGCTGATGGGCACTTAGGCTGTTTCCAAATCTTAGCTATCTTAAATTGTGCTACTATGAACATAGGGGTGCATATATCCTTTCTAATCAGTGTTTCTGTTTTCATATGATGTATTCCTAGAAGTGGTATTCCTGGGTAAAATGGCAGTTCCATTTTTAATTTTTTGAGGAAATGCCATACTGTTTTCCACAGTGGCTGCACCACTCTGCATTCCCATCAGCAGTGCAAAGCGTTCCCTTTTCTCCAAATCTTCTCCAGCACTTGTAGTTGATTTGTTGATAATAGCCATTCTGACAAGTGTGAGATGGTATCTCATTGATGTTTTGATTTGCATCTCTCAGATGATTAGTGACTTTGAGCATGTTTTCATATGTATCTCAGATTTCTGTATGTCCTCTTTTGAAAAGTGTCTATTTAGGTCCGTTGCCCACTTCGTGATTGGATTGTTTATTTTCCTCTTGTTAAGTTATATGAGTTCCCTATAAATTTTGGAGATTAAACCATTATCAGAGATAACAGTGTTTTCCCATGCAGTGGGTTTTCTTGTTGTTTTGTTGATGGTTTCTTTTGCTGTGCAGAAGCTTTTTATTTTGATGTAGTCCCATTTGATTAATTTTCTCCTTAGTTTCCATTGCCCTAGGAGTTGTGTCAGTAAAGATATTGCTACAACAAATGTCTGCTATTTTGCTGCCTATGGCTTCCTCTAATATTTTTATGGTTTCTAGTCTTATGTTTAAGTCTTTTATCCATTTTGAGTTTATTTTTGTGTATGGTGTAAGTTGGAGGTCTATTTTAATTTTATTTGCATGTATCTGTCCAATTATCCTAACACCACTTATGAAGATATTGTCTTGTCTCCATTGTCTGATTTTGCCTCCTTTGTCAAAATTTAGCATAATGACTTTGTTGATTTTTGGGTTCTCTGTTCTGTTCCATTGGTCTTTATGTCTGTTCTTGTGCCAGTAGCAGGCAGTTTTGAGAACAGTGGCTTTGTGAAATAGCTTGATATCTAATAGCTTGTGATCCCTCCAACTTTGTTCTTTCTCAAGATTGCTGCAGCTATTTGAGGTCTTTTGTATTTCAGCTAAATTTTTGGAGAGTTCGTTCTAGGTCTTTGAAGTATGCCATTGGTATTTTAATGGGTATTGCATTGAATTTATAGACTTTTTGGTGTAGTATGGACATTTTTATGATGTTGATTCTACCAATCTATGAACATGGTATATTATTCCATTTGTTTGTCTTCCTCTATCTCTTTTTTCAGTCCTCTGTAATTTTATGAGTAAAGGTCCTTTACCTCCTTGGTTAAATTTATTCCTAGGTATCTTAATGTTTTTGTTGCAATGGTAAATGGCATTGTTTGTTTGTTGTTGTTGTTGTTTAAATTTCTCTTTCTGTGAGTTCATTATTGTTGTATGAAAAAAGCCATAGAATTCTGGGTGTTAATTTTGTACTCTGCTACATTGCCAAATTCATTTATTAAGTCTAGTAGTTTTTTGATGGATTCTTTAGGGTTTTCTATGAACAATATCATATCATCTGCTAATAAGGACACTTTAACTTCTTTTCTAATTTGGATGCCTTTTATTTCTTCTTTTTGTCTGATCAGCATAGCTTGTACCTCCAGTACTATGTTGATTAGGAATGGTGAAAGTGGGCATCCCTGTTGTGTTCCTGTTCTTAGGGGAAATAGTTTTATAGTTTTTTTCCATTGAGTATGCTGTTGGCTGTAGGTTTGTCATATATGGCTTTTATTATGTTGAGGTATGATTCTTCTATTCTCACCTTGATGAGAGTTTTCATCGAAAAAGGGTGTTGATGCCCTAGCCGGCTTGGCTCTGTGGATAGAGCATCAGCCTGCGGACTGAAAGGTCCCAGGTTCGATTCCAGCCAAGGGCACATGCCTGGGTTGCGGGCTCAATCCCCAGTAGGGGGTGTGCAGGAGGCAGCCTATCAATGATTCTCTCTCATCATTGATGTTTCTATCTCTCTCTCCTTCTCTCTTCCTCTCTGAAATCAATAAAGAAATAAATTTTAAAAAAGGTGTTGGATTTTGTCAAATGCTTTTTATGTATCAATGGATATAATTATATAGTTTTTATCTCTCAATTTGTTTATGTGGTGTATCACGTTTATTGATTTCCAGATATACCATCCATGCATCCCTGGAATAAATCCCACTTTGTCATGGTGTATGATCTTTCTAATGTAATGCTGGATTTGATTTCCTATAATTTTGTTGAGAATTTTGGTGTCTTTGTTCATGAGGGATATTGGCCTGTAATTCTCTTTCTTTGTATTGTCTTTATCTGGTTTTGAGATTAGGGTAATGAATGCTGGCTTCTTAGAAAGAGCTTGCAAGTGTTCCTTCCTCTTTAATTCTTTTGAATAGTCTGAGGAAGATAGGCTTTATTTCTTTTTGAATGTTTGATAAAACTTCCCTGTAAATCCCTCTGGTCATGGGCTTTTGTTTGTTTAAAGTTTTTATTATTATTATTATTATTATTATTACTACTTCAATTTCCTACATAGTTTTTGGGCTATTCAGATTTTTTTATACTTCCTTGTTGAGTTTTGGAAGGTCATATTTTTCTAGGAATATGTCCATGTCTTCTAGGTTGACCAGTTTGTTGGAATAGAGTTGCTCATAATATTTTTTATGATTCTTTGTATTTCTGTGGGGTTTGTTTTTATTTTGCCTCTTTCATTTTTGATTTTGCTTATTTGGGTACTCTCTTTGCTTCTTAGTGGGCCTGGCTAGAAGTTCATCAATCTTGCTTATCCTTTCAAAGAACCAGCTCTAGGTTTCATTGATCTTTTGTGTCGTGTTTTTTTTTTTTTTTTTTTTTTTTTTTTTTTTTTTTTTTGGTCTATATGTCATTTATTTCTACCCTGATCTGTATTATTTTCTTCCTTTGTCTCACTCAGGGCTTTTCTTGTTGCTCTCTTTCTAATTCTTTAAGTTTCAGAGTTAGATGGTTTATTACAAGTTTTTCTTGTTTTTTTTTTTTTTGTTGTTTTGTTTTTTTAGGTAGGTCTGTAATGCTATATAGTTGTTGATGCCAGGGGAAACACAATTTGCTAACACTCACAATTGCAGAGCTCAGGAAGATTCACTGTTTTTAAAACTATTATTTCCCTGACATATAAAATATACATACATATTATGCCCTCTTCTGAGCTTCCCCTGCCCTCCACTTAATATTTGGCTATGGCCTTCTTTTCATGTCAACAAATTGGATGTACGGACATAATTTTTAATGGCTATGGTGTTATCCCTGACTGTTTGACATTACTATGGTTTACTTCACTAACCCTTTACTGTGGGGCAGGTTGTTTCTGGTTTCCCCTGGAATAAACAACTACAGTAAACATAATTGCTTAGTTGACTGTTTACTTATGACACATTCACAGACATGGAACTCCTGGCCCAAAGCTAATTCACTTGAATTTTGATCCACATTTCTAAATTGACTTTCTAAAAAGTGCTTCTGTTTGTTTAGTCCATTGGTTTTAAATCAGATTACACTCCCACAAACAGGTTAAGAGAAAACTGTTCAATGCACCTTGGGCAAATTGCAAACTCTTGCTGAACTTGAGCAACCCTGGGGCACGGGACCTGGAGGATCTGGGCTGGAGGGTGATGTCCAGGGAAGCGCGGGTGGCATGGTCGAGGGCCCTTGGTGGGTGCGGGCATGTGAGTGTGTGTGGCTTGGGTCCACGCTCATGCACACACCCACACACTCTCACTCCCTCTCTGCACCCTTGGCCACCAGGGAACCTCCATGGAGCCTGCTGTGAGGTAAAATGCATCCAATCCCAGCACCAAGAAAGTCTGAGAATGTTTTCCCAGACTGACTTCCACCCTCACCAATGGGAAGCGGGACTAGGAGGATCCCGGCTGGAGGGTGAAGTCCAGGGAGGCTCGGTTGGCACAGCCAAGGGCCCTGTGTGGATGCGGGCGTGTGAGTGTGTGTTACTCGGGTCCATACTAATGTACCCACACAAAATCCTGCATTCATGCTCTGCACCCTCAGCCACCTGGAACCTCACGGAGTTCAGCCTGCTCGCCAGTCTCCAACCACTTGGTCGGGCCTTGGGTCATTATGGAACCCGGCTCTTTATATAAATAGACTAGTGGCCCGGTGCATGAAATTCATGCACAGGGGAAGGGGGTTCCCTCAGCCCAGTCTGTACCCTCTCCAATCAGGGACTGGGCCTAAACTGGCAGTCGGACATCCCTCTTGCAATCTGGGACCTCTGGCTTCGAACTGCTCACCTGCCTGCCTGCCTGATAGCCCCTAACCCCTCTGCCTGCCTTAACCTCTCTGCCTGCCTGCCTGATCACCCCTAGCTACCTCTGCCTGCTGGCCTGATCTCACCCCAACTGCCTCTGCCTGCCTAATCACCACTAACTGCCACTAACTGCCCTCCCCTGCCATCCTGGTTGCCCCCAACTGCCCTCCCCTGCTTCCCTGATTGCCCCCACCTGCCCTCCCCTGCCTGCCTGATTTTGCCCCCAACTGCCTCTGCCTGCCTGATCACTCCTAACTGCCCTCCCTTGCTGGCCTAATCTCACCCCCAGCTGCCTTCCCCTGCTGGCCTGATCTCACCCTCATGTGCCTTCCCCTGCCAGCCTGTTTGCCCCTAACTGCCCTCCCATGCCAGCCTTATCTCACCCCCAACTGCCCTACCCTGCCAGCCTGATCTCACCCCCAACTGCCCTCCCCTACCACCCTGATTGCCCCAACTACCCTTCCCTTCTGGCCTGATCTCTCCCCTAAATGCCCTCCTCTGCTGGCCTGATCACCCCTAACTGCCTCTGCCTGCCTCATCACCCCTAACTGCCCTCCCCTGCTGATCTGATCTCGCCCCCAATTCACCTCCCCTGCCAGCCTGATCTCACCCCCAAGTGCCCTCCCTTGCCAGCCTGGTTGCCCCCAACTGCCCTCCCCTGCCAGCCTGATTGCCCCTAACACTCTGCCAGCCTGATCTTACCCCCAACTGACCTCCCCTACCAGCCTGATCATCCCCAACTGCCTCTGCCTTGGCCCCCACCACCATAGCTTTGTCCGGAAGGAAGTCGGACATCTGGAAGATGGCCGGTTGACTCGGTCTAATGAGCATATTACCTTTTTATTAGTATAGATAGATTATATAGGATATATTGCTTAAATGGGGGAGGGGAACCTTTTTCAGCAGAAGGAGATGCTCTTGGCAGACATAAACACATAATCCCTATATCTGGACTGATAGCCAGCCATATGCACTATACTGCCAAAGCAGTCATTAAAAAATTGAAGCACTTTCTTATACCTTACACCAAACAGCTGTTGCCTTTAAAACCCCTCATCAGCCCCCACCTTATGTTCTGCCTTCGTAGTTCACCCAGATTAGGTTCTGATTGGTCAGTTTCTATGCCAGTCAGTGTCAAAAGCTCCACCTCCTAGGCAGCCATTGGCTCCTGGCACTTCACCCAGATTTGGTTCTGATTTGTCGGTTTCTATGCCAGTCAGCATCTCCAGGCCTATCTCTGGGCTTTATCAAAGAGGCGGGGCTGATCAGCAGCCCCATGGAGGCCTGGAGAGAAACAGAGGTGCAGCTTCTGGTGAAGCCCAAGGAGAAAGAGAGAGGCAATGGCTGATCAACAGCTTCCACTGAGGCTGCAGATCAGACCCTGCCTCTCTCTCTGCAGGCGCCTCTCCAGGCCTAATCCACAGCCCCCTCAGCAGTCAGTGTTGGGTTGCTGCCCCTGCACTGGCTGCAGTCAGTGCAGGGTCACCATGGTAACCCAGCACTGACTTCTGGTATTAGGTCCAGCCTTTGGTCATTACAGACCCTAGCTCTTTATATATATATATATATATATATATATATATATATATATATATAATAAGGAGCTAATATGCTAATTAGACTGAACATCAGAATGACCGTCCAGACGACCTTCCAGACAAAGCCAGAGCTGTGAGGGCCAAGGCAGCCACCAGGGCTGCAAGGGCCAAGGCAGCTGGGGCTATGAGGGCTGAGGCAGCCATGGCTGTAAGGGCTGAGGCAGCCCGGGATGCGAAGGCTGAGCTGCTTTCACGAATTTAATGCATCCAGTCTCTAGTTCAACATAATACTGGACATCCTAGCCACAGTGATCAGACAAGTAGAAAAAAAAGACATTCAAATTGCAAAGAAGGAAGTAAGACTGTCATTATTCACAGACTACATGATATTGTACCTAGAAAATCCTAAAGACTCCACCAAAAAACTACTAGATTTAATAGATTTAGTTGGCAATGTAACAGGATACAAAATCAACACCCCAAAATTGATGGATTTTTTATACACCAATAATGAACTCTCAGAAAGAGAAATGAAAAACAATCCCATTTACAACTGCACAACAAAAATAAGATAACTAGGAATAAGGTGAACCAAGGAGGTGCAAAATCTGTACTCAAAAAAACAATAGGACATTGAAAAAAGAAATAGAAGATACGTATAAGTAGATGCATATAACATTTTAATGGATGGGAAAAATTAACATCATTATCATGTCCATAGTATTCACAGAAACCTATCGAGTCAATGAAATTCTTATCAAACTACCAATGACATGTTTCACAGAACTGAAACAAGTACTCAAAAAATGTTTATGGAACCAAAAAAGACCCTGAATAGCCACAGTAATCTTGAGAAAGAAGAACAAAATAGGAGGAATCACAATACCAGATATCAAACTACACTACAAAGCCATTGCAATAAAAACAGCCTAGTAATGGCAAAAGAACAGGCATATAGACCAATGGAACAGGATAGAAACCTCAGAAATCGACCCAAGCCATAAAACTAAATTAATATATGACAAAGAAGGCAAAAACATACAATGGCATAAAGACAATCTCTTCATCAAATGGTATTGGAAAACTGGACAGCCACATGCAAAATGATGAAACTAGACCACCAACTTACACCATACACAAAAATAAACTGAAAATGGATAACAGACTTAAATGTAAGTCATAAAACCATAAAAATCCTAGAAGGAAACATAAACAGTAAAATCTCAGACATTTCAAGTAGCAGAATTTTTGCCAATACATCTGTTAGGGTAAGAGAAATAGAGGAAACATTTAAAAACACAGGATTACATCAAACTGAAAAGCTTCTGCACAGCAGAGAAAACCACCATCTAAATGAAAAAGAAACCCAATGTATGGGATAATATATTTGCCAATGATACATTTGATAAGGGGTTAATTTTGAAAATATATAAATAATTCATACAGCTCAACAAAGAAAGATACTGTCTGATGAATTTCAGAGGGAAGGGGGGGATAGGTGGGTGGACAGGAAGAGATTAACCAAATAACTTATATGAAAATATCAATAACTCATGGACACAGACAATAGTGTGGTGAAAGCCTGGGGTGGGGGTGGTATGGGCTAGGGGGGGTCAATGGAGATAATTTCAACAATAAAGATAAATTAAAAGAAAAAAGAGCAGAGTACCTTAATAGACACCTCTCCAAAGAAGATGGCCCATAGACATATGAAAAAATGCTCAACATTAGTAATCATCAGAGAAATGCAAATTAAAACAACAATGACATATCACCCCACACCTGCCAGAATGGCTACCATCAATACATCAACAAACAATACATCAACAAGTGAGAATGTAGAGAAAAGGGAACCCTAGTACACTGCTAATGGGAATGCAGACTGGTGCAGCCATTGTGGAAAACAGTGTGGAGTTTCCTCAAAAAATTAAAAATGGAACTGCCTTTGACCCAGTGTCTCAACTTCTAGGACTATAACCTAAGAATCTGGAAACACCAATCAGAAAAAATAGATACACCCCTATGTTTAGAGCAGTGCTATTTACAATAGCTTGGAAACAGCCCAAGTGTCCATCAATAGATGAGTGGATAAAAAAGAAATGGGATCTTTACATAATGGAATACTATACAGCCATAAAAAGAAGGATCTCTTATTCTTTGAGACAGCATGGAGGGACCTGGAGATTATTATGCTATGTGACATAATCCAATCAAGTAAAGACAAATATCACATGATTTCACCTGTGGAATCTAATGAACAAAATATATTGACTAAAAAAATAAATCCTGCCTGGATGGCATGGCTCAGTAGTTCAGTATTGACCTATGAACCTGGAGGTCAAAGTTACCTTCCCGGTTAGGGCACATGCCTGGGTTTTGGGCTCAATCCCCAGAGAGGAACGTTCAGGAGGCTGCCAATCAATGATTCTCATCATTGATGTTTCTATCTCCCTCTCCCTCTTCCTTCTTCTCTGAAATCAATAAAAATATATTTAAAAAATTAAATCCTGAGGCATGGAACAGGCTGACATACTAGTATATTGTGGAGGGTCAGGGGGGACAAAAAGAGAAAAACCAAATAACTTAAATACTTAAATATATAGCCTATGGACACAGATAGTAGTATGATGAAGGTTTTGGGTGGGGCAGGGGCTGAGTGGAGTGGGGCAAGATGGAGCGGAAAAGGGGACATATGTAATACTTTCGACAATAAAAATAAATTTCTAAAAGCTTTAAAAAAGAACTTAAGCAAATTAACACACACCTAAAACAAATACTCTAATTAATAATGTGCAAATGTCTTGAACAGACACGTCTCCAAAAAGGACATACAGATGGTCAATAGACATATGAAGAGATGAGCAATGTCACTAATCATCAGAAAAGTGAAAAATGAACTATATTGAGATGTCATCTAGTGACTGTCAGAATGGATATAATCAGAGGTGGAGAAGGGGGAACCCTCATGCACTGTTTGTGGGAATGCAAATTGGTGCAGCAATAGTGGAAGACAGTATGAAGTTTCCTCAAAAAATAAAAAATGAAACTGCTTTATAACCCACTGTTTGCACTTTTGGGAATACAATAAAAGAAATCTGAAATACTAATTTAAAAGAATATATGCACCCCCCCCCCATGTTCATTGCAGTGTTGTTTACTTACAATAGCCAAGATTTGGAAGCTGCCCAGGTGCTCATCAGTAGATGATTGTATAAAAATGCAGTAGTACATTTACACAATGGAATATTACTTGGCCATTAAAAAGAAGGAAATATCAACTATTGTGACAGTATGGATGAACATAGATAGCATTATGCTAAGTGAAATAAGCCAATCAGAGAAAGACAAATGCCATATGATTTCAGTATATTTGAAATCTAATGAATAAAATAAACTAAAAAGAAATAGAAACAGAGTCATAGATACAGAGAACAGGCTGACAGCTATCAGTGGGGAGAGGTTTGGGGGACTGGGTGAAAAAGTGAGGGATTAATAAAAAGAAAAACCTCATAGACACAGACAACAATATGGTTATTACCAGAGGGAATGTGGAGGTGCGGAGAAGTTCAAGAGTATAAAGCAGAGGTAAATGGTGATGGAAGGAGACTTGACTTTGTGCAGTGAATGCAGAATGCAATATACAGTTGATGTATTATATACTTGTCCACTTGAAACCTGTATAGTTGTATTAATTAGTGTTACCCCAATGAATTCAATAAAAAGGACAATTATAAACATTCAGATTAAAATAAGGAGAACTCTGCCAAAACCGGTTTGGCTCAGTGGATAGAGCGTCGGTCTGCGGACTGAAGGGTCCCAGGTTCAATTCCGGTCAAGGGCATGTACATTGGTTGCGGGCACATCCCCGATGGGGGGTGTGCAGGAGGCAGCTGGTCGATGTTTCTCTCTCATCGATGTTTCTAGCTCTCTATCCCTCTCCCTTCCTCTCTGTGGAAAATCAATAAAATATATTTTTTTTAAAAAGGGTAATAACTAAAAAAATAAAATAAAAAATAAGGAGAACTCAAACAAACTGTCAAATTTCAATGGGAAGGCGGGGCGGGGGTTAAGAGATCAACCAAAGGACTTGAATGCATATATGCATAACCAATAGAAACAGACACTAAGGGGGTGAGAGTATGTGCTGAGGGGGTGGGGGTAGATGGGGGGAGGTCAATGAGGGGGAAAATGAGACATATGTAATACTATATATAATACTTTAAACAATAAAAAAATATAAAAAATAAAAAATGAAATAGCACCATTTGCAACAAAACAACAACAAAAATAAAATAAGAACTATTTTTCACATTTGTCAAGACACCTATCAAGGAGATTTTTCCTATATACTATTCTAGGAGTTTCATTGTTTTAGGTATTAAATTTTTTAAAATATATATTTTATTGTTGATAGTATTACAGATATCTCCCATTTCCACCCCTTCCCACCCCTCATCCTAGCCTCTACCCACCCCCCAGGTCTTCACTATACTATTGTCCATGACCAGGGCTCTCTTACCTTTTGGGACAGCATGGATGGACCTGAAAAATATTATGCTAAGTGAAATAAGCCAAATTGGGAAAAACAAATATCACATGACCTCACTTATTTGTGGTATCTAATGAACAAAATAAATTGACCAAAAAATAAGACCCAAAAGCAGGGAGGCATGAAACAGACTGACATACCTCAATGTGGGGTTGAGGGAATGAGAAGAGATAAACCAAAGAACTTATATACTTACTACATCCTTGGTGCACGAAATCCATGCACTTGGGGGTGGGGAGCATTCCCTCAGCCTGGCCTGTTCTCTCTCGCAGTCCAGGAGCCCTCGAAGGATGTCCGACTGCCGGCTTAGGCCCACTTCCAGTAGTGGGCCTAAGCCGGCAGTCGGACATCCCTCTCACCCACAATCTGGGACTTCTGGCTCCCAACCACTCACCTGCCTGCCTGCCAGCCTGATCACCCCCTAACCACTCCCCTGCCAGCTTGATTGATGCCTAACTGCTCCCCTGCTGGCCCGATTGCCCCCAACTGTCCTCCCCTGCCGGCCTGGTTGCCCTCAACTGCCCTCCCCTGCAGGCCTGGTCTTCCCCAACTGCCCTCCCCTGCAGACCCAGTCATCCCTAACTGCCCTCCCCTGCAGGCCTGGTCACCCCCAACTGCCCTCCCCTGCAGGCCTGGTCTTCCCCAACTGCCCTCCCCTGCAGGCCTGGTCTTTCCCAACTGCCCTCCCCTGCAGACCCAGTCACCCCTAACTGCCCTCCCCTGCAGGCCTGGTCACCCCCAAATGCCCTCCCCTGCTGGCCTGGTCACCCCTAACTGCCCTCCCCTGCTGGCCTAATTTCCCACAATTACCCTCCCCTGCTGGCCATCTTTGACCACATGGGGGCGGCCATCTTGTGCAAGGGTGTGAGGGTCAATTTGCATATTACCTCTTTATTATATAGGATGATCTGTATATTGACCGGCAATGTATATTGGATTGTGTGCCCACCATCCAAAGTAAAACCATCTTCTGTTACCAAATGTTTGGCACCCTTTACCCTTTTCTACCCCTCAAACACTCTTTCCTCTGGTAATCATAATATTGTTGTATTTGTCTGTTTCAGTTTTTATATCCCACATATGAGTGAAATCATATGGTTCTTAGGTTTTTCTAACTGACTTATTTTGCTTAGCAAATATTCTCAAGGTCCATCCATGTTGTTGAAAATGGCAGTATTTATTCCTTTCTTATGGATGAATATTATTGCATAGTACATATGTACCACATCTTCTTTATCCAAAACTCTATTGAAGGATGCTTTGGTTATCTCCATATCTTGGCAACTGTGAATAATGCTGCAATTAACATAAGGGTGCATATATCTTTGAAAATAAATGTCTTCTACATTTTTTAGGTAGATACCCAGAAGAGGGATTGCTAGGTCATATAGTAACTCTAGTTTTAATATTTTATGAAGCCACCATACTGTTTTCCATACTGGCTGTACCAGTTTACATTCCCATTAGCAGTAAATGAGGTTTCCCTTTTATCCACTCTGCAACCCTTGTTATTACTTGTCTTGTTGATAATAGCAATTTGAACAGGTGTGAGGTGACAACTCATTGGAATTTTGATTTCTATTTTCTTAGTAGCTAGTGAACTTGAGCATCTTTTCATATATCTGTTAGCCATTTATATATATTCTTTGGAGAAGTGTCTATTAGGTCCTCTGCCCATTTTTTTCTGGGTTCCTTACTCTCACAGCCTGGAAAGCAAGATGCTCAGCTTATTTACTTTTTATAATTGAATTTATTGGGATGATATAGGTCAATGGTCGGCAAACTGCGGCTTGCGAGCCACATGCGGCTCTTTGGCCCCTTGCCTGGGCGAGATTATTTTGAAGAAGTGGCGTTAGAAGAAGTTTAAGTTTAAAAAATTTGGCTCTCAAAAGAAATTTCAATCGTTGTACTGTTGATATTTGGCTCTGTTGACTAATGAGTTTGCCGACCACTGATATAGGTTAATGAAATGATACTGATTTCAGGTATATTCTACCATAGTTCATCTGTATATTGTATTGTGTGTTTACCACCCCAAGTCAAGTCTCCTTCCAGAAACTCTGCCCATTTATTAATCGGATTGTTTGTTTGGTGTTGAGTTCTATGAGTTCTTTATGTATTTTGGATATTATCCCCTTGTCAAAGCTGTTGTTGGCAAATATCATCTCCCATTCACATGGTTGCCTGTTAGTTCTCTTGGTTTCTTTTGCTGTGCAGAAGCTTTTTTAGTTTGATATAGTCCCATTAATTGATTTTTGCCTTTACCTTCTTTGCCTTTGGGGATCAAATTCATAAAATGTTCTTTACGCCCAAGGTCCATAGTTTAGTACCTATATTTTCTTTTATGTAAATTATTGTTCAAATCTTATTTTTAGGTCTTTAGTCCATTTTGAATTAATATTTGTACTTGAGAACAAATTATAATCTAGTTTCAGTCTTTTGCATGTGGCTTTCCAATTTTCCCAGCACAATTTTTTTGAAGAGACTTTCTTTTCTCTATTTTTTGTTTTTTGGCTCCTTTGTTAAAACTTATTTTACCATATACATGTGGCTTTATTTCTGAGCTCTCAATTTTGTTCCATTGGTCGGTGTGTCTGTTGTGTGTTTTTTTTTCCCAATACCATACTATTTGATTATCTTTAGTATAATTTGAAGTCAGGTAGTGTGATACCTCTGGGTTTGTTCTTTATTCTCAGAATTGCTTTGGTTATTTTGCCTTTTGTGTTTCCATATAAATCTGATAATTTTTTATTCTATTTCTTTAAAAATTAAATAGGGATTTTGATGGGGATTACATTAAATGTGTCTATTGCTTTGGGTAATATGGACACTTTGACTATGTTGATTCTTCTTATCCATAAACTCAGAATATTTTCCCATTTCTTTGTGTCTTTTTCAATCTTTTTAAATAATGCTTTGTAGTTTTTAGTATATAGGTCCTTCACATGCTTTGTTAAGTTTATTCCTAGGTATTTTAATCTTTTGGTTGCAATTGTAAAAGAAACTTTTTCATTTCTTTTTCTGAAATATCATTGTTAGTATACAGGAAAGCAGTGGATTTTTGTACATTGATTTTTGTACCCTGAAACTGTACTGTATTTGTTTATTGTTTCTAATAGTTTTTTGTTGGTGGAATCTTAGGGTTTTCCATATACAGAAACATGGCATTTTCAAAAAGTGACACTTTTACTTTTTCAGTTTTAATTTAGTTGCATTTTATTTCTCTTGCCTGATTGCTCTGGCTAGGACTTCTTGAACAATGTTGAAGTAGTTTAATCTAATTTTTAAATCCATTTTGAGTTAATTTTTTGAGTTAATGGTGTAACATAGGAGTCTAGTTTCATTCTTTTACATGTGTATATCTCAATTTCCAACACATTTTATTGAAGAGACTGTCTTTTCTCCACTGAGTATTTTTGGATCCCTTATTAAATATTAGTTGACTACATATACTTGGATTTATGTTTGGGTTCTCAGTTCTGTTTCATTGCTTAGTTGTATCTTTGTTTGCCAGTACCATACTATTTTTTATTACTATAGCTTTAGAGTAGAGCTTAAAATCTTGAATTATGATGTCTCCTAAACGGTTTTTCTTTTTCAGAATTTCTTTGACTATTTGGGTCTTTTAAAAATATTTTTTATTGATTTCAGAGAGGAAGGGAGAGGGAGAGAGAGATAGAAACATCAATGATGAGAGAGAATCACTGATGGGCTGCCTCCAGCATGCCCCCCATTGAGGATCGAGCCCACAACCTGGGCATGTGCCCTTGACTGGAATCGAACCTGGAACCTTTCAGTCCACAGGCCTACACTCAATCCACGAAGCCAAACCAGCCAGGACTACTTGGGTCATTTTGTTTCCATATAAACTTTAGGTCTATATATTTTTAATTTTTTGATTTATTGATTGTTCAAGAGTGTTATTTAGTTTCTGCATATATGTAAATTTTCCAGCTCTCCCCTCATTGTTAATTTCTAGTTTTATACATTTTTGGCCAGAAAAGTAATTTGACATAATTTCAATCTTGTTGAATATGCTGAGACTTATTTCTTAACTAACATACATATCCTAGTGAATATTCAATATGTTATTTCTGGGCTCTGGCAAAATCAGAAAAGGAGGAAGAGATAGTAGTCATGGACTCAAGTGGTTGGTGACAGCAAACACAAATACCTATAGAGTAAAAGCCAGTAAAATTTTATGGGACCCATGGTGGCTGTGCTGGTCATTTGTTGTTTAGTGTCCATTGCTTCTGTGTTTATCTATATAGCAGATCACTGGGAATGGCAATTACTCCCGCTGATTTTCTGCTATAGTTAGCCATTGATTTTCTTCCATGTTCCTAGCAGTCTTTATACATTTCACCTTTGCTAGTCTTTGGGTGGGGTGAAAAAGAATGGTGCCCCAAAAGTTTGGGGAAACTAGTCATGCATTCCCCCCTTCCTATCTTTGGAAGGGCAACTCATTCTAGCTGGGCACTCCCTTTGGGTATTGAGCAATGCCAGCTTGGAGAAGGAGATGATATAGTGAAAATGAAGCTTTATTTGATTTTTTGCATGGTTGTTCTTACATTTTTTTGTTCCACTTTATTACTGAAGTTTTTTAAGTGGACTCTATAACTCTCTCAAAGCTGATTTTGTTAATGGATACCTGTCTAACTGTTGATCTTTGTCAGTGGATGGAGGCTGGGATCTCCTATTCTGCATCTCGGTGATTTAATTCCTATCTTTGATTTTTGACAATTTAATTAGAATGTGTCATAGTATTGTTTTTTTTAGTTCAATCTATTTAAGGTCTTTGGAACCTCATAAATCTAGATGTTCATATATCTCATTTTTGAGAAGTTTTTAGCCATCTTTTCTTTATATGTACTTTCTGTTGTTTTCTGTGTTGTTGTTTTTTTTCTCCTGGGATTTCTGTAACGCATATACAGTTATGCACCACATAATGATATTTTGGTCAATGATGGACTGCATAAATGATGGTTGTCCCATAAGATTATAATAAAACTGAAAAAATTCCTGTTGTCTAGTAATGTCATAGCTATTGTAGTATAATGTGTTGCTCATGTGTAATACATTCTTAGCTGTTGTAAACAAACTTACTATCCTGCCAGTTATATAAAATATAGGAGGGGGTGGGTGGAAGTATAATAGGGCATAGAAGGGATAAATCATAATAGAAAAAATAAAATAGTACAAAATATATGAAAAATTAAATAAATGTATAGCGCATACAATTACATAATACTCAATACCATAGTAAACAACTGTGTTACTTGTTTATGTATTTACTATAGTATACTTTCATTGTAATTTTAGAGTATACTCTTTTTATGTATAAAAATGTTTAAAGTAAAAATAGGATGCAGTGACACAGTGGCGACACCCTTATACATTTCATGTTTACCTTGTCTGTTGATCACATCATTTTCTATTTGCTTGATTTAATCTTGTGTTGTTTTGTACAATAACATGCTGTAGAGTTTTGTAGCCTATGAGCAATGCACTACACCAGGTAGCCTAGGTATATAGTAAGCCATACCATCTAAGTTTGTGTAAATGCAATTTATAATGTTTGCACAACCATGAAATTGCCTAGCAACACACTTCTCAGAATGCATCCCTATTGTTAAGTGGCACATCACTGTATTTTTATTATTTTATATTTTTTGAAAATTGTCTTATTTTTATTAATTTTTATTTAAATTATTTATTGTAAAATATTACTTATGTCTCTTTTTCCCCCCAATTGACTTCTCCCTAGTCACTCCCACCCCCCAGAATATGCTCTCACCCCTCCTACTGTCTGTATCCATTGATTATGCTTATATGAATGCAAACAAGTCCTTTGGTTGATCTCTTACCCCCCCACTCCCTGTACCCACCCTCACCTGCCTCCCCTCTGAGGTGTGACAGTCTATTGGAATCTTCTGTGTCTCTGGATCTATTTTTGTTCATCAGTTTATGTAGTAAATTATATTCCACAAATAAATGAGATCATGTGATATTTATCTTTTCCCAACTGGCTTATTTTGCATAGCATAATGCTCTCCAGGTCCAACCATGCAAGAATGGTAAGAGTTCTTTCATTTTTACAGCAGCATAGTATTCCATTGTGTAGATGTACCACAGGTTTTCAATCCGCTCATCTGCTGATGGGCACTTAGGCTGTTTCCAAATCTTAGCAATTGTAAATTGTGCTGCTATGAACATAGGGGTGCACATATCCTTTCTGATTGGTGTTTCTGATTTTTTTTTATATATATTCCTAGAAGTGGGGTCACTGGATCAGATGGGAGTCCCATTTTTAGTTTTTTGAGGAAACTCCATACTGTTTTCCACAGTGGCTGCATCAGTCTGCATTCCCACCAGCAGTTAACCAGGGTTTCTTTTTCTCCACATCCTCACCAGCACTTGTTGTTTGTTGATTTGTTAATGACAGCCATTTTGACAAGTGTGAGATGGAACATCATTGTCATTTTGATTTGCATCTCTCTGATAATGAGTGATTTTGAGCATGTTTTCATATGTCTCTTGGACTTTTGTATGTCCACTTTTGAAAAGTGTCTATTTAGGTCCTTTGCCCATTGTTTGATTGGATTATTTATCTTTCTTTTGTTAAGTTGTATGAGTTTCCATTTTGAAGATTAAACCTCTTCTGATATAATATTGGCAAATATGTTCTCCCACGCAGTGGGCTCTCTTGTTTTGTTGACAGTTTCTTTTGCTGTGCAGAAGCTTTTTATTTTTATGTAGTCCCAGTTGTTTATTTTCTTCTTAGTTTACATTGTCCTGGGAGCTGTATCAGTAAAGATATTGCTACGACATATGTCTGACATTTTGCTTCCTATAAATTTTTCTAAGATTTTTATGGTTTCCCGTCTTACGTTTAAGTCCTTTATGCATTTTGAGTTTATTTTTGTGTATGGTGTAAGTTGGAAGCCCAGTTTAATTTTTTTGCATGTATCTGTCCAATTTTACCAACACCATTTATTGAAGAGGCTGTCTTGATTCCATTATATGCTCTTGCCTCTGTTGTCAATTAATGGAGCATAATGGCTTGGATCTATTTCTGGGTTCTCTGTTCTGTTCCATTGGTCTATATGGCTGTTCTTGTGCCAGTACCAGGCTGTTTTCAGAACAGTGGCTTTGTAATACAGCTTGATATCTGCTACTGTGATCCCTCTAACTGTTTTCTTCTTTCTCAGGATTTCTGCAGCTATTTGGGGTCTTTATTTTATTCAATATGAATTTTTGGAGAACTTGTTCTAGGTCTGTGAAATATGCCATTTTTATTTTAATGGGGGTTACATTGAATCTATAGATTGCTTTGGGTAGTATGGACATTTTAATGATGTTGATTCTACCAATCCATGAACATGGTATATTCTTCCATTTGTTTATGTGTCCCTCTATCTCTTCTTTCAACATCCTGTAGATTCCTGAGCATAGATCTTTTACATCCTTAGTTAAGTTTATTCTTAAGTATCTTAATTTTTTTTTATTGCAATGGTTAATGGGATTGTTGTTTTGTTTTTTTTTAGTTTCTCTTTGTGTGAGTTCATTATTGGTGTATAAAAAGGCCATAGCTTTCTGGATGTTAATTTTGTACTCTGCTATATAGCCAAATTCATTTATTAGGTCTAGTAGATTTTGATGAAGTCTTTAGGGTTTTCTATGTATAATATCGTGTCATCTGCAAATCATGACAGTTTTACTTCTTTTCCATTTGGATGCCCTTTATTTCTTCTGCTTGTCTGATCGCTATGGCTAGTTCTTCCCGTACTATGTCTAACAGGAGTGGAAAAAGTGGGTATCCCTGTCTTGTCTCTGTTCTCAGGGGAAATGGTTTTAGTTTTTGTCCATTGAGTATGATGTTGGCTGTAGGTTTGTCATATAAGGCTTTTAGTAAGTTGAGGTATGATCCCTCTATTCCCACTTTGCTGAGCGTATTTATCAGAAAAGGTTGTTGGACTTTGTCAAATGCCTTTTCTACATCAATTGATATGATTTTGTGAATTTTGGGTTTCGATTTGTTTATGTTATCTATCATGTCTATAGTTTGCTAATATTGTATCAGCCTTTCATCCCCAGAATAGATCCCACTTGGTCAAGGTGTATGAACTTTTTACTGTAATGCTGGAATCAGTTTGCTAGAATTTTGTTGAGGATTTTAGCATCTGTGTTCATCAGGGATATTGGCATGTAATTCTCTTTCTTTGTACTGTGTGTACCTGGTTTGGAGATTAGGGTAATGCTGGCTTCATAGAAAGAGCTTGTAAGTGTGTATTTTTCTTGCATTTTTTTGAATAGTCTGAGGAGGATTGGTTTTAGTTCTTCTTTGAATGTTTGGTACAACTCTCCTGTGAAGCCATCCAGACCAGGGCTTTTGTTTGCTGGAAGTTTTTTTATTACTGCAACAATTTCATCCATAGTTATTGGCCTATCAGGTTTTTTGATTCTTCCTGATTGAATTTTGGAAGATTGTATTTTTTTAGGAATATTTCTTTTTCTTCTAGGTTGTCCAGTTTGTTGGAGAAGAGTTGTTCATAGTATTTTTTAACAATCCTTTGTATGTTTTGGGGGTCAGTTGTTATTTCACCACTTTTACTTCTGATTTTGTTTATTTGGGACCTCTCTGTTTCTTGGTGAGCCTTGCTAAAGGCTCATCAACTTATCCTTTCAAAGAACCAGATCTTTGTTTTATTGATCTTTTTATTGTGTTGTGTGGTTTTTTTGTTTGTTTGTTTGTTTTTTTGTGTGTGTGTGTCTCTGCCATTTATTTCCAATCTGATCTTTATTATTTCCTTCCTTCTGCTTACTCTGGCCTGTTCTTGTTGCTCTCTTTCTAATTCTTTGAGTTGTAGGGTTAGATAATTTGTTACCATTTTTTCTTGTTTTTTGAGATAGGCCTGTAGAGCTATGAACTTCCCACTCAGGACTGCTTTCACTGTGTCCCATAGATTTTGGATTGTTGTGTTTACATTGTCATTTGTTTCCAGGATGCTTTTAATTTCTTCTTTGATCTATTTGATAACCCAATCATTGTTTAATGGTGTACTATTTAGCCTCCAATTCTCTGAATATTTTTCATTTTTATTATAGTTGATTTCTAATTTTATGCCATTGTGATCTGAAAAGATGCTTGATATGATTTCTATCTTCTTGAATTGGAAGAGCATTTGCTTGTGTCACAATATGTGGTCTATCTTTGAAAATGTCCCATGTGAATTTGAGAAGAATGTATATTCTTTAGCTTTTGGGTGAAATGTCCTGAAGATGTCAATTAACTATCTAGTGAGTCATTTAGGATTGATGTTTCTTTGCTGATTTTTTGTTTAGAGGATTTTTTCAGTGGTGTCAATATGGTATTAAAGTACCCTACTATGATTGTATTTCTGTCAATCTCTCCCTTGATCTCTTCCTGTAGTGTTTTTATGTATTGGGGTGCTACTGCATTGGGTGCATATATTTTTACCAGAGTTATAGCCTCTTGTTGAATGGTCTCTTTAGTATTATGAAGTGGCCTTCCTTATCTCTTGTTGTAGCCTTCAGTTTGAGGTCTATTTTGTCTGATATAAGTATTGCTACTCCAGCTTTTTTTTGCATTTCCATTTTCCTGAAAAAAAAATTTTCCATCCCTTGACTTACAGTCTGTGTGAGTCCTTTGATCTGAGATGGGTCACTTGTAGACAGAAAATATGCGGGTCATGTTTTCTTACCATTCAGGTATCCTATGTCTTTTGATTGGAGCATTTAATCCATTTACATTTAATGTTATTATTGATTGGTACTTGTTTGTTGGCCATTTTTATTCTCTATGCCTGTGTCCTTTCTTCCCTTTCTATTACTTCTTTTTACAGCAGTCCCTTTAACATTTCTTGTATTGCTGGCTTGGTGCTAATAATCTCCTTTAGCCTTTTTTTTTTTTTTTTTTTCTTGTCTGTGAAGCTTCTGATTTCACCTTCAATTTTGAATGACAGCCTTGCTGGGTATATTATTCTTGGATTCAATCCCTTGCTTTGCATCACTTTGTATATTTAATTCCATTCCCTTCTTGCCTGATGTGTTTCTGTTGACAAATTAGTTGATACTCTAATGAGAGTTCCCTTGTATATAACTTTCTGTCTCTCTTTGGCAGCTTTTAAGATTTTCACTTTGTCATTGATGTTTTCCCATTCCATTATTATGTTTCTTGTTGTCCGTCTTTTGGGATTCATCTTGTTTTGGACTCTATGTGCTTCTTGGACTTTTGAGACTTTTTTCTTCCCCAAATTGGAGAAATTTTCTTTCATTTCTTCAGTTTTTCTATTCTTCGTTCAATGTCCTCTACCTCTGGAATCCCAATTATGCAGATGTTATTTCATTTTGTGTTTTCCCAAAGCTCCCTTAGGTTCTCCTCCTGCTTTTTAGGTTTTGTGTTTTTTTTTTCCAGTTGCTGCTCTGGTTGGGTGTTTTTTCTATCTTTTCTTCTAACTCTCTGATGCAGTTCTCTATTTCTTCTAGTCTACTGTTGAAACCTTCCATTGTATTCTTTATTTCAGCTATGTTATTCTTCATTTTGTCTTGATTCTTACTCATGTTGCTGCATTTCTCAATCAGATCCTTATAATTCTCATTGATTTGTGTGTAATTCTCATTAAGATTTGAGCATTCTTATAACCATTACTCAGTTATTTCTCTGACAAATTACTTTCCTCCATTTCATTTAGTTCCTTTTCTGGTGATTCCTCCCTTTCTTTCCTTTGGGGATTGTTTCTTTGTCTCCTCATCTTTCTGTTCCTTTTTATTTGTTTCTATGTCTTAGATCAAACTGCTATGCTGCCCAGATTTTGTGTAGAGGTCTTATGTTGTAGGTGTTTAGTGGGCCCCTGTGGTTCAGTGTCCTAGATTTCCTGAGTTAGATACTCTAGGAAAGCCACTTTCTTAATTTATCAGGTTCTCCTATTTTAGTTGGGTCCTGAGTGTTATTTTCCCATTCATGAATGTAATCTCCTCTCAGGCTTGCTGACCTTGTGGCTCATCCCTGACCATATTGTGTGAGCTGTTGTGTAGGTACTGATGTAACAGAGCAAAATACAGCACAATAAAAAGTGAAACAAAAGAGCTTCACAGACAAAAAAAAAAAAAAAAGCTAAAGGTGTTTATTACCTCTACAGCAACAACAAAAGCAACCACTGTAGAAGAGAGAATTAGGGAAGTGTAAAGAGAGCAATAATGATAGAAGAAATGAAAGAAAGGAAAGATATGATAAATATAACAAAACAAACAAAACACAAACTGAAAAAGGGGGGAAGAATATGTGGGTGCAGAGCTTATATAAAGAAAATAAGAATAAAGAATTAGGGGAATAGGAGAAAGAAAATGGTTTAAAATAGTGGAGAAAGATATAAAATTTGAAAAGAAAGAGGAGAGAGCAAATAGACCCAAAATAAGAAAAGGAAAAAAGATGGGAAAGCAAGGGGAAAAGAAAAGAGAAAGAAAAAATAAGTCAGAAAGGGGAAGAGGAAAATTAGATATATGAATGAAAACAATAGAGAATAGAATAATAACAAATCAATAATGCAGATAGGTAAAGAAAATAAATTAAAAAGAGTAATAAAAGAAAGTAAAGAGAATTTTTTTTAAAAGGAAAAGAAAAAAGGAGGAAAAAGAAAAAAGTGAAGTGGCATTCATTTAATCAGAGTTTAGTGCCATCTGAGAGCTCCTTTTGGATCTTGCCCTTCTGATGACTATGTATGACTATTTTATTTGCCAATTCTGGGCTTCCTGGGAGGAAATTAGATTCTAATCGTTGTCAGAAACTCTCCTCCTTTGGGAATTAAGCAACCTATTTGGAGCTCCAAGTTATCCACCATTTGTGTCTGTCTCCACAGTACTTAGATTTTTGCGGGAGGGACCAATCCGCCCTCTAAAGCAGGTTTGTTAGCAGCATGGTGCCCAGGGCTATGTCAGCAAATTTCCCCAGTTTTTCCAGGCTCTGTTTCTGCCTGCCTTCAGTTGCCAGCTAGCTGTCAAACTTAATCACTCAAAAGTCTGTTTCTGAATGGGATTTAGGTGGAATCTGAAGTCTAGCCCTCTGGGTCTCCTATGAGGGAAGGTACTATTCAGATTTCAGAAAATGTTGTGGGTTTGTTTCCCTTTACCAGAGTTACTCCTCTGTGAACGGCCCAAAATACTACTGCCCTCAGGTAGGCAGATACCTTTGTATGGAGTACAGTGGTCTGGCTGGAAACCTGAAGTTTCTGTCAGCTCTCCAAGCACTGGGAAAGTACCATACAGGTTCCTGGGATTAAAGGGCAGATGACCCCTCCCTCAATCCAGTCACTGACCATTTCTGAGACTGTTCAAACCGTTGGGCTTGGTCTCTGCTTTTGTTTCCCCTTAAAAGTTCAAAATACAGGGTGTGGCAGGAAGAGCTACTGAAGGTGGGGCAGAATGTATCACCTAGAGTGGGGTTTCTTCCTTTTCCTGCCCTTTGACTCGGGATCAGGTCGCTCCTCTCAGGAAAAATGTCTATTTTGGTTTGGGGACTTACAACCCAATGCAGGACTTCTGGCTGCTGCTTTTCCATCTCTCGCTGCAATTCTTCCTACCCTAGCCTCTCCTAAGGCACCTCAAGTCCATACCTCCCTCCCCCCACCAAAACCTTGGGTGAGTAGCTACAAATCAAAAGTACTGTGCTCTGGATTTAAAACAAACAAACAACAAAGAAACAAACAAACAGAAACTGAGGCTTTCTCTTCAACCTGCTCTGGTCTACCAGCTCTAGAGTCCACAGCAGCCAGCAGCCCTGTTGCCTTTCATGGCTAGATGTTAACTGGGTTGGTCTCTGCTTTGCTGCTCCAGGCTGTAAAGCCCAACCTGGGTTCCGGTCCTCAATCTTCTGAGGGAACAGACCTGCCCTTAGCCAAGAGCTCCCTCCTCACTCTCGGCTTGCCACCCCTGGAAGCTGGATCACCTCCTCTCGAGACCTCACCCTTCCTTTAGTCTCTAGGTGTTTTCTGTCCTTCCTTATATAAGTCTCCTCCTCAGCTGGACCTCAGTGGGTAATTCCAGGTGTATGTTCTCCAATTCAGTTGTATTTCCAGTCTGGCTGGCCCTGGCAGGTAGTGCAAAAAATGTCTGCCTATTCACCACCATTTTCTCCTCCTCTCTTTTTCCACTTTTAAATGTTTATTTTTTTTAATTAACAAAGTAATAACATCCTTAACTCTAAGTAATATGCTTATAGTACAACTTTCTGGATTGTAACCTATAGAAAGCACTTATTCTATGACAACAAGAAAAAGTTAAGTCACACCTTCAAAATTTAAATTATTTTATTATGATTTACTTTGGTTCTTATATATTGTTCAACATGTATTTCATAGTATCTCTCATATGTCATTATGTATTATGTTGAACAATGTAAAATTGAAATTGTGTAGTTCAAAAGTTGTTAACTATCAGCAAATTCATATAGTTTAGCAGAATTGGTACAATACCTGCAAATCAATTAATGTGATGCATCACATAAACAAAATGAAAGATAAAAATCATACAATCATATAAGTAGATTCAGAAAAAACATCTGATACAATCCAGCACTTATTTATAATAAAAATTCTCAGCAAAGTGAGAGTTCATGGAACATACCTCAACATAATAAAGGCCATACTGGTATATGACAAACCCACAGCGAACATCATACTCAATGATGAAGAAAAACTAAAAGTATTTCCCTTAAGATTATAAATAAAACAGGGATGTCCACTTTCACCACTGTTATTCAACATACTACTAGACCTCCTAGCCACAGCAATACCGAAAGAAGATATAAAACACATCTAAATTAGAAAAGAACTAAAACTGTCATTGTTTGCAGATGATATAATATTGTATATAGAGAACCCTAAATATTTCATGGAAAAAAAAAAACTACTAGAAGTGATCAATGAATTCATGAAAGTAGCAGGACCCAAAATAAATATCCAGAAATCTGTTACATTTTATTACACCAATAATGAACTAACCAGAAAGGAAAACTTAGAAAACAATCTCATTTACAATTGCTTCAAAAAAATATCTAGGAATAAATTTATTTTTTTAAAATATTTTTTATTGATTTATTTCAGAGAGGAAGGGAGAGAGATAGAGAGATAGAAACATCAATGATGATGCTCTGTGTCTGCTCAGGAAACATCAATGATGAGAGAGAATCATTGATTGGATGCCTCCTGCACGCCCCCTACTGGGGGGGATTGAGTCCACAACCTGGACATGTGCCCTTGGCCAGAATTGTACCTGAGACCCTTTAGTTTTTTTCTGAAACATTTGTTTCTCAGGCAAGGGAAACAACATTAAAAAAAAGGGACTATATTAAATAAAAAATATTTGCACAACAAATGGAACCATCAACAAAATGAAAAACAACTTACTGAAAAGAAGATATTCACCAATGATAAATCCAATTAGGGGTTAATATCCAAATATAAAGAACTTATACAACCCAACACCAAAAACCAAACAATCCAATTAAATATTGGGCAGGAAACCTGAATAGACATTTCTCCCAAGAGGATATACAGGTGGCATATAAACATGAAAAGATGCTTAGTGTTACTAATTATCAGAAGTGTACTAATTAAGACCACAATGAGACTGCACCTCACAACTGTCATAATGTGTATAATCTATAATAATAAAAGCATAATATGCAAATCGACTGAATGACCAAACAGCAGAATGACCATCCAGATGACCTTCTGGATGACCACGCTATGACACCCGCTGGCGCCAGGCCAGCCAAGGCAGGTGCGATGCAATTGGTTGGGGGCCTGCCCATCACCCCATGATTGCCCTGCAGAGGGAGGCCCAGGCCACTCGTTGAGGCAATCAATCATGGAGCCCCGTGATTTATCACCCCAAAGAGGAAGGCCCAGGCTACCTGGGCAACGGTGCTGTGGCAGCGGTGCTGTGGCAGGTAGCCTGGGCCTCCCTCTGCAGAGGTGATCCATTGCGGAGCCCCAGCAGTGGGCAGGACCTACATCTTTGGGGCAATCGATCATGGGGCTCCCAGACTGTGAGAGGGCACTGGCGAAGCTGAAGGACCCTCCCCCAGTGCACTAATTTCATGCACTGGGCCTCTAGTTAATAAATAAACAAATAACAGATGTTGGTGTGGATGTAGAAAAAAAGGGAACCTTTGTGCATTTTGTGGGAATGCACATTGATTCAACCACTATGGGAAACAGTATGGTGAGAGGTGAGAGAAAGAATGACAGAGACTGAGAGAGACAGAGACAGGTATGAACATGGAACATTGTTGTCTTTAATGATAAAGAAATATAGAAATATAGGTGACCACTAGAAACATAAATAAATGTATTTTCCCCTGGAGACTCAAGAAGGAAAGCAACTCTGCTGGTGGATGCCTTGAGTTTAGCCCTCTAAGACTCATTTTGGACTTCTGATCACCAGAATTGGCCAGGCTAGAAATAAAACTAAAGTGGGGAATATACACCCAGAATTACCAACTGAGATCCAGCTGAGGAGGAGAACTATAGGACAGAAAACACCTGGATACCAGTAGGAAGGACAAGGTTGCAAGAGGAGCAGACCCTGCTTCCAAGGGCAGAAGGCCAAGAGTGAGGATGGAGCTCTCAGATAAAGGAGGGTCTGTTCCCTCAGAAGATAGAGGCCCAGAACCCAGTTTAGGCTCCACAGCCCAGGGCACTGGAGCCAAGACCCATGGTGGTCCACATAACATCCAGCCATGAAAGGTGACAGGGTTGCTGTCCACTGAGGAGTCTAGAGTCAATGAAGTCCGTAGATCAGATCCAGTCAGAGAGAAAACCACAGTTTCATTTTTTTTCTTTTAATCCAGAGCACAAGAGATTTCATTCACAGCTACTCACCCAATGCTGGAAACTACCCATTATCTACACTTTCAGGAACATGTAAACAAGGAACCCAGAAGGCTGATGGACCTTGAGCTTTGGCAAGGGCCAAAGCTATGCACCAATTGTTTAGTCTAGACCCGTGGTCGGCAAACTGCAGCTCATGAGCCACATGCGGCTCTTTGGCCCCTTGAGTGTGGCTCTTCCACAAAATACCACTGCCTGGGCAAGTCTATTTTGAATAAGTGGCATTAGAAGAAGTTTAAGTTTAAAAAATTTGGCTCTCAAAAGAAATTTCAATCTTTGCACTGTTGATATTTGGCTCTGTTGACTAATGACTTTGCCGACCACTGGTCTAGACAATGGTGGCTCAAGCAATTTCCTGACCTAATAGTCTCAAAGTAAATATTTACTAATATTTACTGACTTTTAAGATAGTCTATCTGCTACTGGAACTGCGTGCCTGACTAAAGGCAATATGTGTACCTAAAATTGAATAAAAAGCTGGCAGGATGTGGGCACCAGTGAAGGATTTCCTCTTGAGAAAGACTCTCTGCCTGGCCCCCTGTAATTTCCAAATTCATATTTCTTGTCTAGTCTTTTCATTTGTGTGTTGCCTTTCTCCAGGTCCTGAACCCAAGCCACCCATGTCGTGGCTATCACATCTTTCACAACCCAAGGATTTGGTGCAGGGAGGGAGGGAGGTTTGGACTTGAGGTGCCTAAGAAGAGGCTGGAATGGGAAGCATTACAGAGAGAAATAGAAAAGCAGCAGCCAGGAGTCCTGCATTTGGATGTACACCCACAAGCTTAAACAGATATTTTTCCTGATAGGAGCTAGCTGCTCCCAGGAGCTACAGGGCAGGAACAGGAATAAACCCCACCCTAGGTGATACAGTCTGCCCCACCCTCAGTAATCCTGTTAGACACAAGCTGTATGTTGAACTTTTCAGAGGAAACAAAAGCAGAGGCCAAGCCTATGGGTTTCAACAGTCTCAGGGAGCATCAGTGACTGGATTGGAGAAAGGGCTATCCACCCCACTATCCTGGGATCCTGACTGGTACTTTCCCAGTACAGGAAAGCTGACAAAAACTCCAGCAGATCCCACTGGACTGCATAAAAGGATTGCTGCCCAGCCAAGGGAAGTGTTAACATAAAACCATTCAAACCTGTAAAGAATTTTTGTGAGTTTATTTGAGCTAAATTGTCAACAATTTCCGGGAAGCAGAACCTCAATGGATTGAGATAATGCTCTGGAGAATAGTGGATTACATCTATATTTATACATTGCAATCAAAGGAAAGGATGTAGGTGGATTACATGAAATCCAAGAGAGTTGGGAGAAAACAAAGCGGGGAAACCCTTGGGGTTGGATAAAAAGTAAAATGATAGACACATACTTAGGTGGGTGCAGGAACAATTAACATGATAACAATGAAGGAATTTGTGGCATGTGTCCTGGCACCCAGGAACATTAGGTTGTGCCCCAAGGGGTACAGAAAAAAAGGAGATTACAAGGTACCCATACATTTCAAGGGTATGTTATTATAGATGCAAAAAGACAGGCTCAGTTAAGACACGGTTCTAGAAGGTGACTATCCACCATAACTTTTCTAAATTTCAGACCATTCTTTGTGGTTACTTTAGGTCTCTGAGTTTGCAAGACTGCCATACAGGCCTTCCCTGAGCTTGTCAGGTTAGCATGTGGTCCCTTTCGTCCACAGAAAAGTAGTGGAGTAGCCCTGGGACAGGGAAACACATCAACCACATTCCAGGAATTTTAAACTGCACTTCCTCTGCTGAAAGCCCTTTAAGAGACAGACTTTTGAGTGATTACGATTGACAGCTGGCTGGCTAACAGGCAAAGGTGGGCAGAGACAGAGCCTGAGGAACCAGGGGAAGTTTGTTGACCCATTCCTGGTCCCCATGCTGCTAATAAACCAACTTTAAAGGACAGCTTAGCCAAACCTGCTTGTAGCCAAGTCCTGTGGAGACAGACCCAAACTATGGATCTCTTGAAACTTCAAACAGGTTGATGAAATCCAAAGGAGCACAGTTCCTGACAGTGTTTAGCCCCTCAGTACCTAATGTGAAGCCAAAAATGGAAGACAGAACAATCAGCCATAGTTATCATAAGAGTAGGATTGAAAGGGAGCATCCATGGGGTACTAAACTCTGTTGAAATGAATGCCACTTCACTTTTTCTTTTTTCTTTTTTTCCTTTTTTATTTTCTCTTCCTTTTCTTTTTTTTTTTCCTTTTTAAATCTATTTTTTTATCAATCTGCTTTATTGATTTGTTATTATTCTAGTCTATTTTTACATTCATATATCTAATTTTGCTATTCCCCTTTCCTACTTTTTTTTCCTCTCTTTTCACTTTCTCCTGCTTTCTTACCTTTTTTCATTTTCTCATTTTGGCTCTATCTGATTTATCCTCTAATTTCCTTTTCAAAAATATTTGTTTTTCTTGTCTTCCACTTATATTTTAAAATGTTTTCCTTCACCTATTCCCCTAATTCTTTATTCCTATTTTCAGCTCTGTACATACATATTCTTTTTTCTCCCCCACTTTTTTTTTGGGTGTTTTTTGTTTGTTTGTGTGCCTTGTTTGTTTTGTTATTTTTCTCCTCATATTTTTTTCTTTCTTTTCTTCTATCATTCCTGCTCTCTT